>NW_007253573.1:113916-117081 GCF_000164805.1 Carlito syrichta | reverse complement strand
GGATTGGATATCTGGGAAGATTTTAATTCTTCCTCACTGATGAAGCTTAGCTTGGCCGGGTAGGTTATTCTTGGTTGAAATTGTTTATCCTTTAGGACTTTGAAGATAGGGCTCCAAGCTCTCCTAGCCTGCAAGATTTCTGCAGATAAATCTGCTGCTATTCTGATTGGTCTTCCATGGTAGGTGATCTGGCCTTTTTCTCTTGCTGCCTTTAGGATTTTTTCTTTTGTGCCTACTTTATTTAGGCGAATTATTATGTGTCTAGGAGTTGGTCTTCGCATTTGTTGTCTTGCGGGGGTTCTCTGAATCTCTTGTGTTTGAATTTTTGTATCACTGATTAGATAAGGGAAATTTTCTTGAATGATCTCGTGGAAAGTTTGTTCCAATGTGGTCTCTGTTTCTCTTTCTGCCTCAGGGAGTCCGATTATTCTTAGGTTAGGCCTCTTGAGGTAGTCACTCATCTCTTGAAGGTTTTGTTCTGTCTTTTTTAGCTTATTTTCTGTGTTTTTAAGAGTTTGGGTTATTTCTATATTTTGGTCCTCAAGCTCTGAGATTCTTTCTTCTGCTTGGGTAATTCTGCTTTCATGCTTATCAATTTGTTATTTATTTCATTCACAGAATTCTTTATTACTGTTATCTCAGATATCAGCTCCTTCCTAGTTTCTTCTTGTGTCTCCTCAATTCTTTTTAGTCTCTCCATTATTGTTTTGATATCTACATTTGCATTTTGAGACCCTTCATTCTGGGGACTTTTCATTGTTTGTATTCCAAAGTCAATTTTCTCAGTGTCTGCTCTCCCAGTCGTCTGGGAGAGACCCATACTCTTCTTTTGGTTTTTCTTCATTTCTGTAGATTTTTCTCCCTTTGCCCCTTTCCCTCCCCCTCTTCAATTCTGTTTTTG
This sequence comes from Carlito syrichta, assembly GCF_000164805.1. Taxonomy (NCBI): domain Eukaryota; kingdom Metazoa; phylum Chordata; class Mammalia; order Primates; family Tarsiidae; genus Carlito; species Carlito syrichta. Next base: position 116,180 of record NW_007253573.1, on the reverse strand, counting down.
AGAGAAGGTGGGGTTGTTTTTATTTATCTTCTGCAATGACCTGTTCTTCCTTATGAGGGTCTTCTGGTTTTGTTCACTTTTCCCTCTGCTTTACAGTCTGTCTATTCAGCAGTTTGCAGTCTTGGTCCCAACTATCAGGTGAGAGAGAGACACAGGGCTCAGAATTCCAAGAGCCACTCTGCAAATCCAGTTGCCTCACTTCTCGGTCAGTTGCAACATACCTTGTTAATTCTGCCTTCTAATCCTCCCTCTATATTTTCTTAACTATCACTTATACTATGATATATTTCTTATCTTACTAGTTTATCTTATCTTACTATCTTATTATTAATATTCTAAATTCGATCTTCATTAAACTATTTATTTAATCCTAAAATATCTTAACTTATTTTTTTTATCTCAAACGGTTGTTTTCCACCAGCTCTCAGCTGGGGTCTGTTGTTTATGAGGAAGTGGCCGACTCGTTCTTCTCAGTCTCCTGCTGTTACTGAAAAACATCATTACACACCCTAAGGGGCACCCTTTTTGCTGCAATCTTACTTCCATTATGCCTATGTATAATTTTTGCTGTCAAAATGCCATCATCCATTTGCGCATCTGTTATCTTAATTAAAGAGGGAACATTCTCAAGCCTATGCACGCAATCCTTCAAAGTTAAGGAAGGTTCATCAACAGGATCCATGGGGCTTTGCCTCCGTCATGGCCGCATTTTACTGGGGCCTTGTTCCCAGCCGGCATTTTTCCTGTTTTCAGGTTCCTTTTACCTTACTTTTACTAGTCATTGTGGCTCCCAGTATAGCTGGGCATGGTGGCATGCATCTGTAGTTCCAGCTAGTTGGAAAGTTTAGGTTGAAGGATCATCTGAGTACAGCTGGTTGAAGCTGCAGTGGCCATGAGTGTGCCACTGCACTCCAGCCTGCTCAATAAGAGTGAGATTTCAACTCAAAAATAAAATAAAATAAAATAAAATAAAAACCTTAAAAAAATGCAGGAGACAACTTATGGAAATTGGAACTGGCAACCAATTCCTGATCAAAACCCCAAGTGCCCATGCCATAAGAGATAAGATAGACAAATGGGACCTCATCAAACTGACAAGCTTCTACTACAAAATCAAAGAAATTGAGAGAGCAGGGAGACAGCCCACAGACTGGGAAAAATTACTTTCCAACTGTATGTCTGACAAAAGCCTAACATCTAGGATCTACATGGAATTCAAACATGCCACAAAGAAAAATCAAATAGCCCCATTACAAAATGGGCAAAATATATGAATAGACACTTCTTGAAAGAAGATATGCAAGCAGCCAACAGATGAAAAAATGCTCAGCCTCACTAGTCATCAAAGAAATGCAAATTAAAACCACACTGAGATACCACCTAACTCCAATCAGGATAGCCATCATCAATAACTCAAAAAAAACAACAAATGCTGGAGAGGATGCACGAAAAGGGAACACTTCTACAATGCTGGTGGGAGTGTAAACTAATACAGCCTCTGTGGAAAACACTGTGGTGATTCTGAAAAGGTCTAAAAATAGACCTCCCTTATAAACCTGCAATCCCCCTACTGGGAATAGACCCAGAGGAAATCAAATCACTCTGTGAAAAAGATACCTACACGCACAAGTTTATTGCAGCATTATTTACAATAGCAAAAACATGAAACCAATTGGGCTGCCCATCAAAAGAGGACTGGATTTTTAAAATGTGGTACATATACATGATGGAATATTATGTAGTCATAAAGAAGGAGAGAATTATGAACTTCACAGCAACTTGAATGGGCTTAGAGGATATAATACTGAGTGATCTATCACAGAAGCAAAGAACTGAGTATCACATATCCTTACTCATAAGCAGATCTTGAACAACTATTGTAATACTATAAGAAAGTGATTAGCAGTAGTGGGAAACTACTAGGGAGGGCAGGGGTGGGATTGGCAGTTGTGGGAAACTGCCAGGGGATGGGAGACATCAACAAGGGTACCTGATAATGAACATTTATATACCTAATCCCGAATTGTACCCCACATATGTAAAATAAAACATTTACAAAAAATAAAAAGGCCTGGTTCAGTGGCTCAGCCTGTAATCCCATGCCTGAGCCTGCAGGTTCGAGACTAGCCCAGGCATCTTGGCAAGACCTTGTCTCTACAACAAATAGAAAACTAGCCAGGCATGGTAGTGCGTGCCTGTATTCTGGCTACTTGGAAGGCTGAGACAGAAGGATTGCTGGAGCCCAGCAGGTCAATGCTGGGGTG
>NW_007253573.1:112828-113896 GCF_000164805.1 Carlito syrichta | reverse complement strand
TCCACAAACTACAGTTTTGGCTTTCACACAACTTATAATTCAAACACGTGTCACATCTAAGAGCCTTAGTATTGGTCACAGGCTTCTGGGTCATGATCTTAGGATTTATTGAAGGTGTAAATTGTAGAATACAGTTTTAGAAGACAGCAATTTTGTTGAAAGAATGCAGCTGAGTTACTTGCAGGTAGCCCACTGAACTTTGGACTGGGCCACATTCCAAACATTCTGGGATGGGCCACTTTCATTTGTAAAGTAAATACTTAAGCTTCTATAGAATTGTTTAACTTGGCATAAATCAATCAGTTTAGGATGAAAAAAGTTTATAGAATATGTCAGCCACAGATTAGGTTATCCTTTGTTATGGGATTTTAGGATTATCATATGAAAAGGGTTTAAAGGCAATCATTGATTAACCCAGCTGGAGCTGGACTCCAGCAAAAAGGTGCTACTTCATTAGGGGATAAAAAAGTATATGGAATATCAGTTTCTCACTGGGATTCTGGAGGAAGAGAAAGTGTCTTGTTTCTGTTCTCCATGTACCCTCCACTGACACAACAGTACCTCTTGTTGGTGGTAAAGATTTCAGCTTTCTGCTCATTTTCTTACAATACGACCCTAGTGAGGAGGAAAGAAGTTTCCTTACCAGTTGGTTGGTATGGAAGTTCAGGATTCTCAAGTGGTATCTACTGATATTGTGGGGTTAGGTAAAGCCTTGCTACTAATGAATGGGGCTGAAAGTCTCAAATACCCTCTTAGTTTTATCTGGTGGGGGTACCTTGTTACTACCACCTTGTTACAGCAAGAGCGAAGGTATAGGTTCCCCATTTGGCCCTTGCCATTCTATGGCATTTGGCTGAAATAGAGTGGTTATTGACTATGTTTGCCCTCTTGCTAGGCTGCCCCTTTCCTGGTTCTTTTGATAGAAAAAAAGTAGACTTTTCTTGGGGCTTCTTTGTTCTCCTTGGCATTTCCAGGTTGCTGATTTTTTTTCCAGCATTCAGTCTGAGATACATGAGGTATAAAGAAAGCCCAGGGAACTCACCACAGTGTCTCAAGGGCCTTAGCCAG
>NW_007253573.1:71841-112808 GCF_000164805.1 Carlito syrichta | reverse complement strand
TGATTAAGTTTTCATGGATTAAGGTTTCTGGTGGGTGGGGGACACCCCTCCCCACATCTGATTTTGTGTATAAAAGATCCATTGTAATTCCCAATAACACACATTGCTTCTGCACTAGACCGGAGTCCAATGTCTCTCGTCTCTCTCTCTCTCTCTCTCTCTCTCTCTCTCTCTCTTCTTCCCCCCAATTTCCAATGCCTTCTCCACCTTTGGGATACCCTGAACCCAGCTGGAGCTGGACTACTCTTAGGTGGCATGAAAAAGTCTAGGTTCCCCATTGACCTTATTTGACCTTATTTGACACTTGAGAGGGAAGAAATGCCTTCTTACTGCTACGTAGATATGGAATATCAGTTTCTCACTGGGATTCTGGCTGGGAGGAAGAGAAAGTGTCTTGTTTCTGTTCTCCATGTACCCTCCACTGACACAACAGTACCTCTTGTTGGTGGTAAAGATTTCAGCTTTCTGCTTGTTTTCTTACAATATGACCCTAGTGAGGAGGAAAGAAGTTTCCTTACCAGTTGGTTGGTATGGAAGTTCAGGATTCTCAAGTGGTATCTACTGATATTGTGGGGTTAGGTAAAGCCTTGCTACTAATGAATGGGGCTGAAAGTCTCAAATACCCTCTCAGTTTTATCTGGTGGGGGTACCTTGTTACTACCACCTTGTTACAGCAAGAGCGAAGGTATAGGTTCCCCATTTGGCCCTTGCCATTCTATGGCATTTGGTTGAAATAGAGTGGTTATTGACTATGTTTGCCCTCTTGCTAGGCTGCCCCTTTCCTGGTTCTTTTGATAGAAAAAAAGTAGACTTTTCTTGGGGCTTCTTTGTTCTCTTTGGCATTTCCAGGTTGTTGATTTTTTTCCAGCATTCAGTCTGAGATACATGAAGTATAAAGAAAACCCAGGGAACTCACCACAGTGTCTCAAGGGCCTTAGCCAGTCTGCCATCTTCTTTCTGTTATTCAGAGTCTTCTAACATTTGTTTTTTATATAATGTCCAGAGTTTTGAGTTCTACTTAGTGTAAGGAACAGGAAAAAGTACATCACCTCCACCCTGGTCTAGAACCACACTCCTCTGTCTTTGTGATCAGTCTTGTTAGAAATGTATTTTTTAAAATTATTTTTTTATTTTAGACATGAGGGGTACAAGTCAGGATTGGTTACACAAGTAGGCTTCATGCAGGTGAAGTTTGGACCTCAATAGGCCCTCACTTCCCCTGGTTTAGGACCAGGTACACTTTGTGATGTTACATGTCTCCTCCCTCCCTCCTTCCCCTGGCAGTGTCCATTGACTGCCGATTCTTCCTTTGCATTAATGTTATTAATGTTCAGATCCCACTTATGAATGAGAATATTCAGTATTCAGTTCTTTGTTTCTGTGAAAGATCACTAAATAAGTAAGTAACTAAGTAAGTAAGGTCTTTGACTCTACCCCATTTACTGCAAATTCCATGATTTTGTTCTTTATGGTTGCACAATACTCCACCATGTACACATACCACATTTTCTTTATCTAGGTCACTTTTGGTGGACAGTGGGCTTGGTTTCATGCTTTTGCTGTTGTGAATAGTGCAGCTATAAATATGCAGGTGCCTTTTTTTGTAGAACAAGTTATGTTCCTCCAAGTATATTTCTAGGAAAGGCATTGCTGGATCATATGGAAGGTCAATTTTTAGTTCTTTTAGGAATAACCACACTGCTTTCCATCAAAGTTGAACTAGCCTGCACTCCCACCAACAGTGTAGAAGTGTTCCCTTTTCTCTGTACCCTTGCCAGCATTTATTGTATTTTGATTTATTGATGAGGGTCATTCTTTCTGGAGTTAGGTGGTATGTCATCATGGTTTTGATTTGCACTTCTCTGATGATTAGTGAGGCTGGACATTTTTTCATGTATGTGTTGGCTGTTTGTATAACTTCTTTTGAGAAGTATCTATTCATATTATTCATGTCCTTTGCCCATTTTTTGATAGGATTTTTTTCCTTTCATCTCATTTAAGTTCCTTATAGATCCTAGATGTTAGGTCTTTGTCAGATATATAATTATCAAATATTTTTTTCCCATTCTATGGGTTTTGTCCTAACTCTCTTGGTAGTTTCTTTTGCTGTACAAAAGCTTTTCAGTTTGATGAGGTCCTACATGTCTACCTTAGCTTTTATAGCATTTGCTTTTGGAAATTTGATCAAGAATTGGTTGCTTACTCCAATGGGCATAAGAATGTTTACTACATTTTCTTCTAGGATTCTTAACAGCTTGAAGTTTTATACTTAGGTCTTTGATCCATTTGGAGTTGATTCTTGGATATGGCTATAGGTAGGGCTCCTGTTTCATTCTTCTGCATGTTGTCAGCCAGTTTTCCAAGTACTATTTGCTAAATATGGTCTCCTTTCTCCAGTAGCTTTTATGGGTGACTTTTTTGAAGATGAATTGGTTGAGAAATTGAGTTTTTGCTTCCATAATCTCTATCCTGTTCCATTGGTCTATGTGCCTGTTCTTGTACCAGTACCAGGCTCTTTTGATTACTATAGCCTTGAGAAAAGTTTAAAGTCTGGAAGAGTAATACCTCTTGCTTTGTTCCTTTTAATGAGGATTGTTTTGGCTAATGTGCTTTTTTGTTTCCATCTGAATTTCTGTATTGTCATTTTTAGGTCTCAGAAAAATGATGCTGGTAATTTGATGGGTATTGCATGGAATCTGTAGATTGCCTTGAGTAGGATGGACATCTTGACAGTATTGATTCTTCCAATTCATGAGCATGGAATGTTTTTCCATTTGGTTGTGTCATCCTTGATTTCCTTGAGCACTGTTTTGTAGCTTCATTGCAAAGGCCTTTCATTTCTCTGGTTAGGTGGATACCAAGTCTTTAATTTTCTTAAATTTAATACCTTGTTTTTATTATTAATAGAATTGTACTTTTTATTTGGCACTCTGCTTGTTGCTGGTGTATAGAAGTTCAACTGTCTTTTGCACATTAATTTTCTACCCCAAGACTTACCAAAGTCAAGTATCAGTATGAGGAGGCTTTTGACAGATTCCCTAGGGTTTTCAAGATATAGGATCATATCATCTGCAAAGAGGGATAGCTTGACCTCCTCTTTTCCTACTTGGATACCCCTGATTTCCTTCTTTTGCCTGATTGCTCTAGTCAGGGATTTCAATATTATTTGAACAGAAAGGGTGAGAATCAGCATCTTTGCTTAGTTCCCATTCTCAGAGGGAATGCTTTCAATTTCTGCCCATTAAGTGAAATGTTGGCTGTAGGTTTATCACAGATGGTTCTTACTGTTTGGAAAAATGTTCCTTCTAATCCTAGATGCTCAAGAGTTTTTAGCAAGAAGAGGTGCTGGATCCTGTCAAATTTTTTTTTTTCCTGCATCTAAGGATATAATCATGTGGGTTTTGGTTTTACATCTGTTGATGTGCTGAACTACATTTATGGTCTTGTGAATGCTGAACCAGTCCTGCATCCCAAGAATTAAGCCCACTTAGTCATGGTGGATGATCTTTGAGATGTGTTGTTAGATTCAATTTGCTAGACTCTTGTTTAGGATTTTTGCATCTATGTTCATCAAGGAGATTGGTCTGTAATTCTTTCCTTGTTGGATCTTTGCCAGGTTTGGGTATCCGTATATTGACTTCATAAAATGAGTTAGAGAGCATTTCCTCTTTTTTGATTGCCTGAAAAACTTTCAATAAAATTGGTATTAGCTCCTCCTTGTTTGTCTTATAGAATTCAGCTGGGAGGCCATCAGTCCTTGAGCTTTTCCTGGTAGGTGGATTTCTTATGACTGAGTCGATTTCCTGGATTGTTACTGGTCTTCTATGCCCTGAAATTGTGACTTTAGTTTGGTGATCTGAATTCTTCTGCTGCAGTTAGGACTTTGGCAGTCTTCCCTCTTCAGTTTCCTTAGGTATGACATTTGGTTGTTTACTTGTAATCTTTCTGTTTTCTTGATGTGTGTTTGCAGTACTATGAATTTTCCTCTTAATATTGCTTTCATGGCATCCAAGAGACTCTGATAAGATGTGTCTTTGTTTTCATTTGTGTCCAGGATTCCTTTTATTTCTGTCTTGATTTCTGTGTTGACCCAGAAGTCATTCAGCAGCATGTTGTTTAGTGTCCATGTCTTTGTGTGTTTTGGAGTGATCTTGTTGGTGGCAATATTTATTTTTATTCCACTGTGAACTGAGAAGATGCATGATATTATTTCAATCTTTTGAAATTTGTTTATGATTAATTTATGCCCAAGAATATAATCAATTTTGGAGTATGTTCCATGTGCTGATAAGTAGAATGTATACCCTGTAGTCGTTGAGTGAAGTGTTCTGTAAATGTCTACTAAGACCATTTGGTCAAGCATTGAGTGGAGGTTCTGAATCTCCTTATTGATTTTTTTCTTTGATAACATATCTAGAGCAAGTAGTGGAGTATTTAAGTCTCCAGCTATGACTGCATGAGGGTCACTGTCCTCTCTTAGTTTACTTAGTAGTTTATTTATAAAACCTGGTGTTCCTGTGTTGGGTGCATGTATGTTTAGGATGGATATTTCCTGCTGGTGGATTGAGTCTTGTCATTATATAGTGCTCTTCTGTATCCTTTTTAACTTTAGATGGCTTGAAGGCTGTTTTGTCTCATGTTAGAATAGCTACTATTGCCTTCTTTCATTTTCCATTTCACCTGAAAGTTCATTATCCATCCTCCAATTTTGAGTCTGTGGGTGTCCTTTGCAGTGAGATGAGTTTCCTGGAAGCAGTTGACTGTTGTATCATGCTTTTTTATCCAGTATGCCACTCTGTCTTTTCAGTTGCTGATTTAGTTCATTCACATTCAGGCTGATTATTGAAATGTGAGAGTTTATTTCCTTCATAAGGCTCTTAGAAGGCTGCTCTTTTAACTTTTGCATTTATATATGTGTGTGTGTTCATTTCTGTGTGTGCTCTGTATGCCCTGTTAACTCTGTTTGCCTGTACTCTTGTGATGTACATGATTGTTCCTTTTCTTTTTCTTTCTTTCTTTTATTTTCCCTGTGTTCTTAAGCATCTCCTGAAGGGCTGGTCTGGAGGCAGCAAATTCTCTTAGGGATTGGATGTCTGAGAATAATTTTAATTTTCCATCACTGATAAAACTTAGCTTGGCTGGGTAGGAAATTCTTAGTTAAAATTGCTTATCTTTTAAGATCATTAAAAATTGGACTCCCTTCCTTCTTGCTTGTAGTGTTTCTGCAGATAAGTCTGGAGTGATTCTGATTAGTCTTTCTGAGTAAATAGTGTGATCTTTCTCTCTCACTGCCTTTAGGAGTTTTTTCTTTCATACTTACTTTGTATAGGCAGATTACTATGTGTCTAGGGGTTGGTCTTCTTATGTGATGCCTTGTGGGGGTTCTCTGAATCTCTTATGCTTCAGTGGTTGCATCTCTGGTGAAATGAGGAAAGTTTTCTTAGATGACCTCATGGAATGCCTGTTCCAAGGTATTCTCTGTTTCCCTTTCTGCTTCAGGAATACCAATCAGGCATAGATTCTGCTTCTTGATATAATCACACATCTCTTGGAGGCTTTGCTGCTTCTTTTTTATTTCTATGTTTTTATCAGATTGAGTTATTTCCTTATTTTGCTCTTCAAGCTCTGAAATTATTTCCTCTGCTTAGTTAATTCTGCTCCCTATGTTTGTTAACTTGTTATTCATTTTGAGCATGGAGTTTTTATTTCCATTATTTTACAATAGACCTTTTTGAAATTGGCCAACTTATAAGTTCATTGAGTTTCACTTCTTGTTTCTCTTGATTCTTGCTAGTTTTTATCATCTAATCTTTGATTTCTATAGCTGTCATCTGAGGTTAGTGGGTCTGGGAGTGTTCCATTGTTTGTACTCCAGTGACTGTCTTTAGGACTCTGGGGATTACTTGTGTTTTTCCACTGATTTTTTTCCCTCATTTACAATGGATCTCTTTTGCTCCTCTATAATCCCATCACTCAGTGAGAGAGGGAGAAGCATTCACTTCTGCTGCTTGCTTCACCCTGTGACTGGATACCATAATTGCATGTTTCTCTCTCTCCCTCTGCTAAACTAGTCAAATAGTTTTTCAGCCCAAGCAGAGCTTGTGATTCTGTCGGAATCTGAAGCAGAGCAGGCAGGGTATGGGGCATCCCGAATCCCACACCTGTAGTTACTTTCTGGTCTCTCTGCATACAAAGAGTCCCCTGCTGGATGCAGAATGTAATGGCAGCTGTGCCTCTACTCTCGGCCCTCAACATGAGCAGCACTAGTCTGCTTCTCCCCTAGCTGCCGATGGTGGGCATGCCAGCCAAATTCACTCTTCATGCAGCTCTCTTCCTACTTGGAAAGAGGCTGCCAAGGTAACTGCTGTCGGTCAGAGGGTCTGGTCCCCATTGGTATGTTTGTTACTGCTAGTTTCCTCTCCACTGCTAAACTTGTGGAGTTAAATTCTCTGTCCCTTGTTTCATGTGTTATTGGCTGGAGGTAGGGAAGGGGAAGGGTAACTCAATTCAGTGTGTCCTGGAATGACTCACCCCGTCTTCTCCCAGTGTGATCTCAACTCCTATTTGCACCTAGCTCAGAGCTGGGGGAATGGGGCACCTGGGTTCCATGCCTGCTTTATTGTTCTTCATGTGACCAAGGAGAACCTTGGCTGTGGGGAGTTTCACCCCTCCAAATGTGTTCAGGGTTTCTCCTTTACTCAGGAGCTGGATCCTCGCTTTCTGCCCTGCTCTGCAAGAGAAGCACTGACCTATTCCTCTACCAGGTGCCAGCAGTGGGGTTGTCAGTCAGATTCACCCCTAGACAGGCCCTCTTCCACCTGGGCACTGGTGTCTACCAATGCTTCCCAACTAGATTTCCTCCCATGTGAAACTGATGTTTCAGGCACTGCAGAAAGGAGTGGACCAATTCAGCACTCACACCTCTTCCTCTCCAAACATTCTCCTTTTCTGTAAACACCTGTTGCCAGGTGGTTCATACAGGGCGGGAATGAGTCATCTGGAATTCTGCACCTGCTGTGTCTTCCTGGAGTCTGTGTATTCAGAGAGACTTTCCCTAAGTTCACGATGATCAATCTGTTCAAAAGTGCTCTGAGTAACTCCATCGAAACAAGGAGGAATCCCTACTCTCAGTCTTGGTAGGTGAGAGTGGCACACATCTGCTTCTCCATGGTGGCCATCTTGGCACCTCCCCCTGGATGTGTAATTTTTTAGAAGAGTCTTGTAAAAACAGACTTTGACCTTGTTCTTTTTTAATCTTTTATTATTTATTTCCTATTTCATCAATTTCATCTTTAATTTTATTTTTTTTTACTTTCTTAGAATTTAATATGCTGCTCTTTTTCTAACTTACAGCAATAAATTGATTTTCAGCTTCTTAAAATGTAAATATGCATATTTAATCCTAATCTCTGCCTTCTGTGCATAACTTTAATGTCATCTCAAAAGAGTGTATGTATATTTTGCTTTTACTATTATTCAGTGGATGATATCATCCAATTTGCATTGTGGTTTCAGTTTTGGTTTATAGGTTATGTAGAAATGTGTTGCATTATTTCTAAACATTTGGGGATTTTCTATGTATTTACCTATTATTGAATTGTAGTTGAATTCCACTGTTGCCAAGGAATTTAAGCTGCGTGTTTTTAAATATTCAAAATTTGTTCACAATTGCCTTATTGCTCAGCATATAGTCTATTTAAGATATATGTTCCATAGTCTTAAGGAAACATATAATATTGTTGGGTAGTTTCCTACCCTATCAGTTAGGTCACATTTGTTCATCCTGTTGTCTGGATCTCCTGTGTCTTGTTAATTTTTTAAAATCAGCTTGTCTCATCAGTTTCTACAAGAAGTATATTAAGACTCTACCTATGACTGTCAATTTATTTATTCAATTGCTTTATTATTAAGTACATACAAATTTGTAATTGATAGATTTGCCTTTCTTTTTTTTTTTTTTTTTTTTTTTGAGTTGGAGTGTCACTCTGTGCCCAGACTGGAGTGCAGCGGCTGCTCCTGGCCACCGTAGCCTCGACCTGCTGGGCTCCGGCGATTCTTCCGCCTCAGTCTTCCAAGTAGCCGAAATTACGGGCATGCGCTACCACGCCCGGCTGATTTTTTTTTTTTATTGTAGAGATGAGTTCTTGCTGCCCAGGCACGTCTCAAACCTGCGGGCTCAGGCAATCCACTCACCTCAGCCTCCCAAAGGCGTGGGATTACAGCCTGAGCCACCGAGCCCGGCTAGATTTACCTTTCCATCAATTTAAATTTTTTTTAAATCTCAAGTCATGTTTCCTGTCATCTTGAAGTCCATATATCTGTGTGTATAATAGATATATTTATGCTAGCTTTGTTTCAGTTGGCTTTGCATAGACTTTCCTTTTTTGATTGATATTTGATAGTTGTAGATACATATTTTGGGGATATATGTGATATTTTGATAACTGTATAATATGTATGATGATTAAATCACGGTAATTGGGACAACCATCACTTCAAACATTTATCTTTTCTTTGTGTTAAGAACATTGCAATTTTCTTCTAGTTATTTTGAAATAAAATATGGTTAACTATAATTATACATGCATTATCCAATACTAACACTTATTTTTTCTACCTAACTGTATTTTTGTACTTTTTTTTTTTTTAATTGGAGTCTCGCTCTGTTGCCCAGACTGAAGTGCAGTGGCACGCTCTGGCCACTGCAGCCTTGATCTGCTGGGCTCCAGCGATCCTTTCGCCTCTGCTTTCCAAGTAGCCAGAAGTACAGGTGCGCACTACCACGCCCAGCTAATTTTTGATGTAGCGTAGAGATAAGGTCTTGCCAAGTTCCCCTGGCAGGTCTCAAACCCGCGGGCTCAGGCAATTCACTCACCTCAGCCTCTCAAAGTGCTGGGGTTATAGGCTGTACTCCTTAGCCAACTCTCTTCCCCTTTTCCTTCTTAGACTGTAGTAACCACCATTCTACTTTTTACCTCCATGAGATTCACTTTTTTAGCTCTCACGTATAAGTAAGAACATGTGGTATTTGTCTTTCTGTGCCTGGCTTATTTCACTTACATAAAATCCTTCAGTTCTATTCATGTTACTACAAATGAAAGGATTTCATTTTTTTTCCATGGGTGAATAATATTCTATGGTGTATATATACTGTATTTTCTTTATCCATACACTGATAGACACTTAGGTTGATTTCATATCTTGCCTATTGTGAACAGTGCTGCAATAAACACGGGAGTGCAGATATCTCTTTAATATACTGATTTCATTTCTTGGGATAGATACCCAGGAGTGGTAAGCTTGGATCATATAGTAGCTTTATTTGCATTTTTTTCAAAAGCCTCCATGTGACTTTTCATAATGACTGTACTACTTTACATTCCCACCAACAGTATGCAAACATTTCTCTTTATCCTCACCAGCATTTGTTATTTTCTGTCATTTTGATAATAGCTCTTCTAACTGGAATGAGATATTTCATTGTGGTTGTGATATGCATTTCCCTGATGTTTACTAATCTTAAGGATTTTTTCAGACACCAGTTAGCCCTATGTATGTCTCCTTTGAAATATCAGGTCTTTTGCCCATTTTAAAATCTGATGATTTTTTTCTACTAGTGAATTATTTTGGTTTCTTATATTCTTATATTATTATATTCAAGGAATTATCAACTCCGTGTTAATTGAATAATGTGCAAATGTTTTTGTTTTTTCCCCATTCTGTAGGTTGACTCTTTACTTTTTTGACTGTTTTCTTTGTTGTGTAGAATCTCTTTAGCCTGATGTAATCCTATTTGTCTGTTTTTTGTTTTTGATGCCTATGCTTTTGAGGTCTTTCCTAAACAGTCTTTGCCCAAACCAATGTCCTGAAGCATTTCTTCTATGTTGTTTTCTAGTAGTTTCATAGTTTCAGGACTTAAATTTAAATTTTTAATCCATTTTGGGTTGATTTCTGTATATGTTGAATGATAAGGATCTAGTTTCATTCTTATGTGTATGAATATTCAGTTTTCCCATCATTATTTATTGAAGAGACTGTCCTTTCCCAGTACTTGTTCTTGGTGCCTTTAAAAAAATGAGTTAGATATAAGTGTGTGGATTTATATCTGGATTTTCTATTCTGGTTCATTGGTTTATGTAACTGTTTTTATGCCAGCACCATGCTATTTTGATTACTGTAGCTTTGCATAATTTGAAATTAAGGTAGTATAATGCCTCCAGCTAGCTCTATTCTTTTTCGCTCAGGATTGCTTTAACTGTTCAGGGTCTTTCATGATTCCATATAATTTTAGGATTTTTTTCTATTTTTGTGAATACCATTACTGGTATTTTAGTAGGAATTTTATTGAATCTGTAGATCACTATAGGTAGCATAAACATTTTAACAATGTTAATTCTTCCAATTTATGAGCATGGGATATCTTTCCATTTTTGTGTATGTCCTCTTCCATATCTATTATCAGTGTTTTACAGTTTTCCTTGTAGAGATCTTTCACTCTTTTGGTTAAATTTATTCCTAGGTCTTTTATTTTTTTATGACTATTTTAAATGTGATTATTTTCTTGGTTTATTATTCAAATTGATCATTTTTAGCATATGTAAGCAGTACTAATTTTGTATGTTGATTTTGTATCCTGTAACTCTTCTTAATTTTTCAGTAATATGAGTTTTATTTTTTGATGGAGTTTCAGGTTTTTCTCAATATAAGATCACATCATTTGCAGACAAGGATAATTTGACTTCCTATTTTCAAATGTGGATGTTCTTTTTTTTAATCTTGCATAATTTCTCTGACTAGGACTTCCAGTACTACATTAAATAGAAGTGGTGAAAGTGGGTATCCTTGTTTTGTTCCAAATCCTGGTGGAAATGCTTTCATTTTTTTTTCCATTTAGCATAATATTAGCAATGGGTTTGTCACATATGGCCTATATTTATTGAGGTATGTTGCTTCTATACCCAATTTGTTGACAGTTTTTATCATGAGTTGATGTTACATTTTATCAAATGCTTTTTTAGCATTCAATGAGGTACATCATACGGTTTTGCTCCTTGATTCTGTTGATGTGATATATTAGGTTTATTGATTTGCAAATGTTGAACCATTCTTGCATCCCTAGGATGAATCTCATTTGATTATAGTTAATAGTATTTTTAATGTATTGTTGAATTTGATTTGCTAGTATTTTGTTAAAGATTGTTTTTATCAATGTTCCCCAGGGATATTGGCCTATAGTATTTTGTTATTGTTACCTTGTCTTTTTTTGGTATCAGGGTAATGCTGGTCTCATAGAATGAGTTTGAAAGTATTCCCTTCTATTCATTTTTTTGAAATAGTTTGAATAAAGTTGGCATTAGTTCTTTAAATGTTTGATACAATTTGGTAGTTAATCCCTCAGGTCCTAGGCTTTTCTTTAAAGGGATACGTTTTTATTACTGCTTCAACTTCATTACTCATTAGTGGTCTTTTCAGGTTTTCTGTTTCTTTATGGTTCAATCTTGATAAGCTATATGTGTACAGAAATTTATTCACTTCCTCAATATTTTCTAACTTACTGGTATATAGTCATTCATAGTAGTATCTAATAATTTCTGTGGTATCAGATGTAATGTGCTTTTTTGTCTCTGATTTTATTTATTTGTGTACTTCTTTTGCTCTTTGTTAGTCTAGCTAAAAGTTTGTCAATTTTTTTTCCTTTTCAAAAACCAACTTTTCCTTCATTGATCTTTTGTATTTTTTAGTCTCAATTTCATTTATTTCTGCTTTGATATTTATTACTTCTTTCCTTCTACTAATTTTTAGTTTAGCTTGTTCTTACTTTTCTAGTTTTTTGAGGTACAACATTGATTGGGGTGTTTATTTGAAGTCTTTCTATTTTTTATGTTGGCATTTATTGTTATAAATTCCCTGTTAGTACTGCTTTCTGCTCCATCCTTCAGGTTCCCATATGTTGTGCTTACAGTTACACTTGCTCCAAAAAATTTTTAAGTTTCCTTCTTAATTTCTTCATCGACTCTCTGTTCATTCAGGAGTATGCTGTTTAATTTCCGTGTACTTATACAGTTTCCAAATGTTTCATCATGTTACTGATTTATAGCTTATCCCATTGTGGTGAGAAAAGATAGGTGATATGATTTTAACTCTTTTAAAATTAGCGAGATTTTTATGGTCTGCAATATGGCATATCCTAGAAAATGTTGCATATGCTGATGATTAAAATGTATATTATGCAGCAGTTGGATAAAATGTTCTGTAAATGTCTGTCAGGTTCATTTGTTCTAGAATATAGTTTAATTTCAATGTTTCTTTGTTGATTTCCTGCCTGGATGATTTATCCATTGCTGGATGTATTGAAGTCCTGTATGATTCCTGTATTTCAGTCTATCTGTCCCTTTAGCTCTATTAATATTTGCTTTATATGTTTAGGTGCTCTGGTATTGGGTGTATATACATTTACCATTGCTACATTCTCTTTTTTGACTTGACTATTTTATCATTATATAATGACTTTTTTTGCCTCCTTTTATAGTTGTTGACTAAAAATATATTTCATCTGATGTAAGTATAACTATTCCTGCTCTTTTTTTAGGCTTCATTTGCATGGAAAATCTTTTTCACCCCTTCACTTTCCTTTTATATATACCTTTATAAGTAAAGTGATTTTCTGGTAGTCAGCATATATTTGGGTTTTGTTTTTAACTCATTCAGATATTCTATGTTATGTCTTCTAATTGGAGAATTAAGTCTATTAACATTCAATATTACTATTGATAGGTAAGGATTTACTATTGACAATTTGTAATTGGTTTTCTAGTTTTGTAACTCCTCTCTTCCTTTCTCATGTTCTTACTATCTTCCTTTTTAGTTAAGTTATTTTTCTCTGGGACTATGTTTTAATTTGTTGCATTTTGTTTTTAGTACAGTTATTATGGTCTTTTGCTTTGTGGTTTTCATAAGGCTTACCAAAAAATCCTGTAGTTATAAAAGTTTATTTAAAACTAGTATCAATTTAACTTTGATTGCCAAAAAATAAAAAGACAAAACACACACACACACAAACAAAAATTTGTGCACATTAACTCTTTTCTCCCCCTACATTTTGAATTTTTATGTCACAATTTATATTTTTTCATGCCTGCTCTTACACATTGTTGTAGTTATTTTATTTATTTATTTATTTTTGGAGTTGGAGTCTCACTCAGTCACCCAGACTGAAGTGCAGTGGCCACTCCCAGTCACTGCAGCCTCGACCTGCTGGGCTCCCGCAATCCTTCCACCTCAGCCTTCCAAGTAGCTGGAACTACAGGCGCATGCAACCACACCTGGCTAATTTTTGATTTATTGTAGAGATGAGGTCTCACCAAGTTGCCCAGGCGGGTCTTGAACCCGTGGGCTCAGGCAATCCACTCACCTCAGCCTCCCAAAGTGCGGGATTACAGGCTGAGCCACCGAGCCTGGCCTGTTGCAGTTATTTTTAATAGTTTTGTCTTTTAGTCTTCTTAATAGAGATATAAATGGTTTACACATCACAATAACAACATTAGTATAACAATCACATTTGTATGTTTTTCCCTTTTGTTTGAAGAACTCCCTTTAGAATTTATTATAAGACGGTTCTGGTAGTAATAAATTCCCTCGGCTTTTGTTTGGGAAAGTCTTTATCTTTCCCTAATTTCTGAAGTATAACTTTGCTGGATATAGTATTCTTGGTTAATAGACATTGCCTCCCCACATTCCCATTAGCTCTCAGAGTAAATCATCCCACATCTTCCTGATGAGAAGTCTGCTGTCAGGCATTTTCTCTCTCTCTCTCTCTCTGTTTTTGCTTATCTTCTCTCACTGCTTTCAGAATTTGTTGTTTGTCTTTGACTCTTGAGAGCTTGATTATAATATGCCTTGTGGGAAATTTTATTTGGATTGAATCTGACTGACAATCTTTGACCTTCTTGTATCTAGATATTTTTATAGACTTTTTGTCGGATAGTTTGGGTTGCATTATTAAGTCCTCAAAAAAGGCTGTAGCCAAGGCCATTGGAGGATCATTTCTGCAGCTTGAACCCTGGAGCAAGCTTAGTGGATCAGTCACTTGGGTTTTAGCCTGCACTCTCAAAATGACCCTCCAGTGGTTCCATGCAGGTTTTACAAACTCCTACCTGAAGCTCCCAAAGACAGACTTTTTACTGTGGATGAGTATAGAATTGTTGTTGTTGTGGGGAAAATGAAAAGGTTACCTTCTACTCCACAATCTTGATGACATCACTGCTACATGACATTTCTTTTTTCATCTTTTCATTTGGTGCAGTCTTGTGTCTTTATATATAAGGTGTATCTCATTTTTGCAGTATACAGATTTGTGTAAAAAACCCGTCAATTTTTATCTTTTAAATTGACTAGCTAAGACATTAATATCTACTGTCATTACTGACATATTGAGTTCATATGGATTATCTTTCTATTTTTTCTATTTATTCTACCTGATTCATGCTCATGTTTCTTTCTTTTTATATCTCCTTTTATCAAAATTATTATTCAGTTTTTTCCTATGAACTTTCTAGTTATACATTTTCACTATCCTTTTAGTGATGATTCTAAATATTAAAACATACATCTTTGACATATTAATCTCAGATAAATGATTAATTTTACTCATTTTTCAATAGTGTTAGAATTTAAATCACTTTAATTTTATTTACAATCCTCTTGCCTTTTTGTGTTATTTTAATCATTAATTTTGTTGTTTCACAGTCAATTTTTATTTTTATTTGCCCATATTTCTATGCTTTACATTCTGTTTTATGCTTTTCCTCTATATGTTTCCATGTGGAGAAATTTTACTTCTGCCTTCACTAATACTTTTTAGGGTAAGTCTGTTGTTGATGACCTCTTTCAGTTCTTATTTGAGTAGAAGCATTTTTATTTATATTTTATTTTGATTTTTGGAGTGTATTTCTAACAACTATAGAAGTCTACACTGGCAGTATTTTGTGTGTGTGTGACTTTATAGCTATCATTTCAAGTTTTTGTCCTCCTATTATTTCTATGAAGAAGTCATCTATCATTCACATTTTTCTTTCTTTTCAGATGAACTTTTTTTCCACTCCTGGTGATTTTTTATCTTGATTTTCTTCATATTTGCTATGATATGTCTGGGTGTGTCTTTTCTTTTGTTTTTCCTGTTCTACACATACTTAAATCTTGGCTAGGATTCTTTTATCTGGTTTAAAAAATTCTTGGTCATTATCTCTTCAAATTTTGCTTGTGTTTCATTCTCTCTATATTTCAGACCCAGTAGAATATTAATTTCCTGAAAGAAATAAAATGGTCCTGATAAGTAGCATTTGCTACTTCTACACTCTCCATGTTGATTTCTAGCTATCAACATTTTAACAAGGATCTTACAAAATATCAGAAAATTACCAGCTGGCTTCTAGCTTGTATAAGCAAGCCAATATACCCTTGGTTTAACTTTTATATTGAGTATCACACATCAGTTATGTGCCTTTTTTGTGTTTTTCATCTAGTTTTCCTGTGATGCTAGAATGTTTTTATTGATCTATCTTGGAGTTCACTAATATTTTCTCAGTCTCATTAAATCTGATTTTAATCCCATTAAGCTTTTAAATTTAATTATTATATTTTTCTATTCTAGATTTTCTATGTAAGCATTTTTCAAAATGATTATTGAAGTTGTCTGATGACATTTTGCATCTAATAACTTGTTTTGTTTGAACATATTAATCACAATTATGTTAAAAATCTATGTTATTGTTTAACTCCAGTATTTTCAGCATCTTTGGGTGTATATTAATTATGTTTTTTCTATTGGATTTAATTTTTGGTATCCCTGATAATTTTGGTTAAATAACAAACATTTAACATAAAACATTAGAGATATTTTAAATAGTGGTGTCTTCTACCAGAGATGATTAGTCACTCTTTCTTCAGGCAGGCAACTACAGTGAAGTGAAATACCTTACTCTGATTGAAAAATAGCCATCATGAGACTGGGCTGCAGTCTTTGTTAGGCTCTTCCTCTGTTATGTCACGATTCCTTGATAACTTTACATGTGTTCCAGTCAAGAGTCTGAGAGTTTTTATAACTTCTAATCTTTGGTGGGTATTGAACTATAACTTTTGTTTTCTCAGTCTGATAGCAGTACTAAAAACTCTGCTTTGTTATTCAGTGCTTTCTTCTTTGCTACTTACCCTCTTGATTTGCACAGTTTAAGTTTTTGGCAAATACCTTGAGGGAAAAACCACCAAGTATTGAGTTTATTTTGTATGGTTTTCCTCTTTCAGAGATTTTTGCTACTCCATTTCTAGCTATGTTGGCATCTCTTCAATGACCTCAACATCTGCCTATTTTGTATTATATTTGGAATTTTAATTTTTTTTTTTTTTGGCAGGAGTGTTGGTCTGCTTCAAGCTACTCTGTTATGGTCAGACCCAGAAATCCCCTCTAATTTTTGTTTTATGAGAGGCATAGTGTCATACAGCCATAACAACTCTAGAATTAGAAAGATTTGTGATCTATTCATGAGTCTGTCATTTAATAATTTTGATAACTTGGACCTTTTATTTTCATGTCTCAATTTGCAAAGTCATATGATTACTGGAGTTGACATTTTAAAAATAAACAGCAAGAATTAATAAATAATTAAATATGATTATTGCTATGAAAAAATTGCAATTCTGTATCATTGACATATAACTATTACTTAATGAGATGAGAATGGATAATTTTTTTTTTGAGTTGGAGTCTCACTCCGTCACCCAGGCTGAAGTGCAGTGGCACACTCATGGCCACCCTAGCATCAACCTGCTGAGCTCAAGCAATCCTTCTGCTTCAGCCTTCCAAGTAGCTGGAACTACAGGAGTGCACTACCAAACTCGGCTAAGTTTTGATTTATTGTAGAGATGAGGTCTCTCCAAGTAGCTCAGGCTGGTCTCAGAACCGCGGGCTCAGATAACCCACTTGCTCCAGCCTCCCAAAGTGCTAGGACTACAGGCTGACCCACCGAGCCTGGCTGGATAATTTTATGAAAACAAAATAAGGAAGAAAAGAGGTTTCAAACAAGATGTGTGAGTGTAGTATCACAGAAACTGGGAAAAGAGAATATTGCTAGAGGTACCCAGCTCTATCAAAATCCTACTATGACATAAAATAAGATGAGGGCAAATAATTGACCACTAGATCTGACGTTACACAAATGGTTGGAAATCTTGACTAGAGCAATTTTAATAGATTTTTGTGGACAAAACTAGATAGAAGCGAATTAAAGAATAAATTAGACATAAAGAAAGGGAGACAGCCTGTCGAGACAACTTTTTCAGTAAGTTTACCCTTAAGAGAGAGCAGGAAGTAGAGTATGCTTACAAAATCTCAAGAGTGCTTTGGAGATCTGCCCCTCTCCATTTCATAAACTGTCGAGCTCCCTCAATCAGTGAACCCTTCCTTTTGTTGCTCCATCATATAGCTTTTCTTTCTCTTTTCCTTGGGGTTAGGGGTGCACTTAGTATTATCTTGGTTCAGCCTTTTCAGTATTTAACAGAGGGTAACTTCTATTTTAATTTTAAAATAATATTCTAGATTGTGGTTACCTTACATAAATGAAGTGATATTTAAAATCTTTGGTTTATTTTAACTTTTCAAAATATTATAATAATCTGTCTTAAAGCTGTGTGGTCAGTCTGAAAATTTGTAAGAGTCCTGTGGCATAAAAAGATAGATTACAAGTGAAGCAGCACGGTGGAGTAGAAAATCCACAAAATTCTGATCCAGACCAAAGTCCAACTTCTAGGATAATGTATTAATCATAATGCTATAGATTTTATATAGTGCTTTATATACATTTATCCATACAGATATATAAGAAGGATATATAAAGTATATAATTATGTATAAAATTTATAATTTTAAACACAGTTTTTCCTTGAAATCTATGAGGGGTTAGTTCCAGGACCTCCCATGGATACAAGAAGCTGCAGATGTTCAAGTCCTGGTATAAAATTGTGTAATATTTGCATATAACCTATGCACATCTTCTCATACACTTTCATACATCTCTAGTTTACCTGTAATACCTAATGCAAAGTAAATTCTATGTAAATGGTTGTTATACTATATGGTTTAAAGAATAGTGACAAGAAAAAAATTTGTACATGTTTAGTACAAACAAATTTCTTTTCTCGAATATTTTTGATCCTTAGTTTATTGAATATATAGATGCAGAAACTATGGATACAGAGGGCCAACAGTATATATCTTTATTTACTATTGAATTATATTTAGATATGTGTGTGCACACATAAGTATATTTATATCTATATCTTATCTGTATGCCTATCTCCTTACAGAACTTTTAAGAGGCCTTGATGAAATAAATATTCAAATACTGATCATGCAAAATATATTAGTTTTTCTTTTTTCCTCAGCTCTCCATCTTTTTAACTGATCAGCAATATAGCTTTGAAAAAATATATATTTTTTTCTTGTCCAAGTTTCACTTGTAATTGACAGTGTCTCTTGCTATTGGCAACTCATCTTTTCTATCTTCTAGGCATAGTTTCATAAAATAAAATAATCAATTTTGCAACACCCTGAGTCACCATGAGGCTATTTTTGAAACTCATTTTTCCTTTTTTTTTTTTTTTTGAGTTGGAGTCTTACTCCTTCGCCCAGGCTGGAGTGCAGTGGCATGCTCCTGGCCACCCCAGCGTCGACCTTCTGGGCTCCAGAGATCCTTCCGCCTCAGCCTTCCGAATAGCCTGGAACTACAGACATGTGCTATGGCCAGCTATGTTTTTATTTTATTGCAGAGATGAGGTCACACCAAGTTGCCCGGGCTGGTCTCGAACCAGCAGGCTCAGGCAATCCATTCGCCTCGGCCTCCCAAAGTGCTGGGATTACAGACTGAGCCACCGAGTCTGGCCTTTCTTTTCTTTTTATAGGCTATTTTGTGACTCTGCAGTTCTAAAATTTATTTCTCTATCATCACTGCTGACATTGTCTATAACCACTGCATAGAACCAGACTTTTCTCACACTCACCTAATTTTTACTTCTCTGCCTTAATTAATACTTAATTAATACTTAATTAATACTTCTCTCCAACCGCTGCCAAATCACTCTGTATTTTCATATTATCTTCTGATTTCCTGGCTGCTCAGTCTTTTAAAAATATTTTTAATTTAAAATGTTCTGCTCTGAATTCTCATGTAAAGGACAGACCACATAATCTGTGGGGTCCAGAGAAACATGAATATGGGGTCCCTTGTTCAAAAGGCAGGAGAGCAGTGCAGTTAAAAATAAAAAACTATAAAGATTATCTTTTAAAAACATTGTATTTCTCATAAAATCTAATAGGAACTTGTGACACATCTTATCACAACATAACGGAACATAAGAAGAACGAAGAAGCCGCCTAGTGCGGCCTCCACACAGAACCTCTCCTCTTTCCTGAGGCCCCCACGAGGAACCAACATTGTTGTGTGCTGGGCAGTCAAGCCAACCGCCTGCTGTGCATGCTGTCTGCTGCCCCACTGTGTATACCCAGCATAGCTCCTCTGCTCCAACGCAGCCTCCAGTGTCCCATCAGACTTCACTTACAAATCACATGTGCAAAGATAAAATCAAGAATTTCAAGTTGGTTACAGCAGAACATTAAATCAAGTGCAGAGCCCTTCTGAGAAGAGGCTCCATATGACTGTCCTGGTTACTGGCCTCTGAAGCCAGTCTGCTCTACTGTTGCAGGCTCCTATGAGTTTTGGGAAAATCTGTGTTATGCACAGAACAGACAGATCCTAGACTAATATACCTTTCTTTATGAATTTCAAATTAGACTTAAAGAAAGATCCAGAACCCATGAAAACACAGACTCTTTTTAGTAAAGTGCCCTTGAGTTTGGAACATTTGTTTTCTGTACCTTGATTTTCTTACATGCAAAATGAATGTTTTCTTCTCTGATGAAAAAGTGACAGGTGGTGAATGAGACAAAGATAAATGAGATATAGTCTCTACCTGTAAGAACCTCTTAATCTCTCAATGAAATCCATACCTTTCCACATGCCTATTTCTTTCCAGATATAAAATGGGAGGCATCACAGAAAAAACAATCCTTTATTTGAATCCAGATGGATAAAAACCAGTTTTCCAAGTACACAAGGAAAAGAAAGAACATTTTCTGGTATTCTGTGTATAAGCACAGAGGTGAAAATTCAAGCTACATTGTAGTAACCGTCATAGTTAGAAAATTTGGAACAGGTTGCAGAGGGACTAGAAAGAAGTAATTACAGATGCAGTGGCCAGATCACAGGGCCTTGTGGTCTCTTGAGGAATTTTGGACTGAATCTCAGGAGGTCTTGGAGAGGCTTTTAAACAGAGGAAGACCATGGGTACTTAGTCCTGTTAGAAAAACAACTTTGCCAACAAAAGAGAGAATGCAAAAGCTAGCGATGGGGAGATTGGGAATACAGGGAAAATGCAAATTTAGGCTTTGTGATGGCTAATTTTAGGTCTGATGTACTTGATAAGATTAAGAGATACCCAGCTAGCTGGTAAAACATTATTTCTGGATATGTCTGTGAGGGTGTGTCTGAAAGAGATTGACAAATCAGTGTACTGAGAAAGGAAGATCTACCCTCACTCAGTGGGGGTGGGCATCATCCAATCGACTGAGTGTCCAGATGAAATAAAAAAACAAAGGAAAGGGGAATTCTCTCTCTCTTTTCTAGAGTTATCCTTCTCTCCAGGTTCTCTAGCCTTTGGACTCCAGGACTTGCAGCAGTGGCTCCCCGGGTTCTAATACCTTCAACCTCACAAGGGGAGTTACACCATTGGCTTCCCTGAGGCCTTTGGACTGAGCCACACTACTGGCTTCCCTGATCCTCCAGTTTGTAGATGGCCTGTGGTGAGACTTCTCAACCTCCATAATTGCATGATCCAATTCCCCTAATCAATCCTGTCTCTTGTATCTGTAGATCTGTCTATCTCTTTTTGGTTCTGTATCAGGAGAACCCTTGTTAAAGAAGAGTTCCAATTTAGACATGTACCAATAGTATATCAGAGTAGATACACTATTGGAATATGGGCCAGGAATTCAGGAGGATAATCAGGAGTGAGTATGTAGAATTAAAAGCTGTCAGAATATGGATGTGCAGATTATGAAGGGACAGTGTGATGGGTGAAACCAGAGAAAATGACCAAGGGTGGAATGCAGAAAACTCCAATGTTTAGAGATGGACAAAAGAAGAGAAACCTGAAAAGATCACTGAGAAGGAGATGGGGGAAGGAGGAATGAAGAGAAAAAGAGAAGATGAGAGAAAAGAGGACTCTGAAACTATTTTCTGGACAAAAGAAGTGAGCAACAATATTGATGTAGTGCCCCTTCTCTGCAGTGGATGGGGAGCAGAGATGCTAGGGAAAGGAGATGAGGCAGCTGAACTGAACCTCACTGAGCACATGCCACATACCAGGTGCCCCTTCTACCTTCCATGTATGCTCCAAGGTAGGTACCATCAATAGCCTTCCAGGGTGGGTACCATCATGCCAATTTGAAGACACTGAGGGGCAGAAATACGCATATGCTCATTCAAGTTTTATCCTGATGAAAGACTCAATAAGAATTCTAGCTGCACAATTATGTAAAGGGATGTGGCTGTTGTACTCCATGTCACACTGCCCAACTCTTTACGTAAGCCAACTGTGGCCAAGGACCAGCTGCAGTGCAAGCCTCTGGGACGCTTCCCTCTGCCTTGCCCCCAGCTCATACTGACATGAAGAGCCTGGGCTGAGGCAAAACTGAGAGAGGCTGAGGGTTCAGACCCTGCAGCCTGACTTCCAGGGTTTAAATCCTAGCCTTACCAGCACTCACCTGCTGCAGAGTCTAAGAGGTGGGGTTGTCAGTTTATATATACGTTTCATATGTGCATACGCAAAATGTTAGTACATTATTATATTTGTATTAGTGCGAATAAATTTATTTAAATCTCACAACACATATATTATGAAAGAACACTCATCCCAAGTTACAATGAGGAAACAGAAGCATGCAAAGGTTAAGGAACTTGCTGAAAGCCAGATGTTTGCTCATATCACCGCCCCAGTCAGAGCCCTAATCTCTCTCATCCATGATTGAAGTCCACTCTCATCGCAATGACCCAGGACTCAGATCTTATTCATCTCCCCCACAAGGCTGAGTAGGGCCCTCTTCACATTGACGCCAGCCCCAGGTGCAGGGCCTGACCCTCACCAAGGATTCTCTACATATATTTTATGAACAAACCAATGAGGGAAAACAATATTAAGGTCACAAGCTGAACCAGTTTGTTTTTCAACGCCAATAGGGAGTTTTTTTTTCCCCAAGGAGATACTCCCAGGTGCAGAATTTCCCCCAACTTTGTCCAGTGTTGCACAATTTGTTGTTTTTGTTGTTGAGGAATTCCTGCCCTCTGACCCAGGCCTGGACAGACTGTGGGACTTTGGGCAAATAGCTGAAACCTCTGTAAGTCTCAGCTTCAAACTTATGATGTAACCTTTTGAACAAAAGTTGAAGTTGTGGTAGAGGACTTTTTGTTTTTAACTCCAGGGCGCCAACTGCACACATTGATTTTTCCGACAGCATCAGAGTCCTTCTTACTGGGGGCACTTTGTTCTTCTTTGCCTCTTCTTGAAGTTCCTAGTACTTTAAACTTAGGAACAGAGATGTGAACCGGACAGTAGTTCACCAAATTTGCAGAGGCGCATTGGGGAATTTCTTTGAAACATCAGTCTCTAAAAAAGCAAAGCTGCCCATGAGGATTGGGCTCTTTCTGGACCCCTCATCAGTCCTCTACTCCAGAGACAACTCTACCAGACTTGGGAAGCCCTGCCAGCAGAGTGGTAGAGTCCCCCCAAGTCTCTATGTTTGGGCTTTTGTGGTTCTTTTCTGGCTGTGATTTCCCAGGGCTCAGTTTGGAATTGTGGTCTCTGCACTCCCTACCTGGATCATCCCACTGTGAGTGGTCAGTGTGAATACTTGGTTCTTCTCAAGTTGCAAATTCTTTGGGCTAATATTCTAGTGCAGTATCTTCTAGACTCCAATGAAAATGGCCATTGTCTCTTACTCTCCCAGCTGGAAAGCAGGATAATTCATTCTGCAAGCATTTATTGGACGATATGAAGACAAAAAAATGGACTTAGGGAGCACACTAACCCAGGATACTTTACTTACTAATTGTGGCTTTGAACAAACTTTTCCACTTCTTAAGCCATGCTTTTCTTCATTTGCAAGATATGAATAATAATATTTTTCTTCTGGCATTATGTAAAGTTTAAGTATAATGCAGTAGGATTTCCTAAGAGAGAGTCTGACACATGGATGAGAATTGATAAATGGCCGCAGCTACTTTTTCAGCAAGTAAATACAGTAAATGGACTAGAGCAACAAGGTGTTGGGAATTACTTTGTCTAATATTCACACTTTATTTTGTCCCTCACAACAGGACACTAAATCCTGTAATCTTTAGACATTTTAATTACTAAAAACCTTTTGTCTATTTTTTTCTCATTATGGATATTAAATTATTATTATTATAATTTGCAAGAGTGCCCCAACTTAGTAGCCTAAAACCTGTTTGTTGCTCAATTCAGGCATAACTGAGTAGATCATTTTGTATGTTATCATTTCAAGGAAATGGAGAGAGGAAAGTGATAACTTGGAGCAAGGTTGCCAGTTCAATATAGTAGGTGGAGGTGATTTTGAGCAGTATATAGTGGATTCTCTCTAGACTGGCCCGAATTATGTGGGCTATTCAGTTCTAGACAAAAGAGGATTCAAATAACAATAAGGAAAGCTACTTCACTAAAAACTACATGAGAATTGGAGATTGAGGAAAAACCTTCCTTGGGACTTAACGTAATAGCATTGCACCAGTACTGCTCAGAAGTTGTTGTGCCAAATGGAATACTTTTTGAGCAGATTTGAGTGCTGGGGGAATATGAATCACTTAGCAGTAGAATATAGAAATGATTTCTCCCCACCCATAGCCTTTGATCTGTTTTACAACCCTGTATATTATGGAAAACTGGTAATTATATAAATGATTCTTGCTTATAGAAATGCATGTTAATTGTGTTTAGTAGAATGTAATTGATTGTGTCCCTTTTGCATATAAGTTAATTTCAACATCTCTACTCTGCCTGTGAATGAGTGATACTTTGATTCTCCTTTGCACAAGTTGAAAGAAACATCTTGCTCATTATTTATAAGTAAAATACAGTTGTTAAAAGTGCTATTTTAATATTTGTATGACAGATATGGCTATATCTTCCTTAAAAACATAATATTTTAGCAGTTTGAGAAGTCACCCACTGAGATGCCCAATGGACTCACCTGACCAAGGCAAGTAAAGTGTGTTGCCAGAGAAGTGCACCTTCTGGGTGACTTCAGTTCCGATGCCTTTTTATTTCACTCACAAAGGTGAATCCCAAATGGTGATGGAAATATAATTGTGTTCAATTGCTTCCTTTCTAGTTTTCTCTCTCTCCTCTCTTCCATTTGTTATTGTTTTTTGTTTTGTTTTGTTTGTTTTTTGTTGCTGTTTTTCATTTACTACTAAATTATTCCACATTAGTGGCAGCAATGGCTGGGAATTTTGTCTGACCATTTTGGGGATCTCTCTAAAATAGATTATAGAAATCTATTTTGTATTGACAAATCATCTGGATTTTAAGTCCGTTGTCTGTGTGTGTGTGTGTGTTTTTTAATGTCTCTTTTGAATTTAAATCAATTAAGAAATTCATGGTAACCAGGCGGAAGTACTGCTCATTGAAAGATAGTGGAAGTCACGTATATTAACTTTGGGGAAAACCAACTCTATTCCTTATTCTCAGTCCCCTTGAGATAGGGCTCAGGAGAACTAGTTTTCCAGACGGAAGGTTACCAGGCCTGAACCTCACTGACATGATGGAATGCAGTAAGAAGACTGACCAAAGCCAGCTGAGATCAACTAAGACCAAGATGGTGTCTAAAGTAAACTCTTCGTGTCCGTTGTGTTAATAATACACTAATTATAGTGCATTAGCATGCTTGAAGATGGCACATGACAGTTTACAATTACCATGGTAACTCCCAAAAGTTACCTATATGATTTAAAAAGGGGAGGAGTCTTCTATTCCAGGAACTCCTTGCTCCTTTCCTGGAAAACCCATATATAATCCACTCCTTTCTTAGCATATAATCAAGAGCTAGCTATAAAAATGAAACCCCAGTGATGTATGGCTACTGTCCTGTCTATAGACCAGCCCAGACTGCTCTGCCTGTGGAATAACCTGTTCTTTGTCATTTCCATAAACTTACTTTTATTTTCCAGCTGAAATCCCAGTGATGTACGTGGCAGCTCTGCCTATGGATCTGTTTGTTTAATACATTTATTTTCTGTCTCTTCCATATGGCTTGAGCTTCAATTTTTTTCCTGAGCAAAGCAAAGAACGCACTTGGCTTCTTGGGCTGAATTCGAGAGGGATTTATAGCTTTTAGGTGTCCTGGCCTTAAACAGAAGTTTGGAGACAACTTTTATACATGTTGATGCAGGCTCCCACATGGGAGGGGAAATCAGCTGAGTGTTGTTGAGAGGGTGGGGGTCAAGAAGTTGCTGGGTTGAATGAGGGGAGTTGCCTACAACATCTTCTTTGATGACTCTGGTAGGACCCCAGCTTTGGAATTCCCCAGCCTGTATCACCCCTGCCCCACATCTGCCCCTTATGTCCAAGAATGAATATGTAACTCAGGCCTGGCAAGATGCATTTCACCCCCAATGACTGGTCTGGAGATGGACACAAGACCCATCTAGAACCCATGAAGAGCCATGATACTTTTGCAGAACTCATAGGAGAGAGCAATCACATTTACTGCTGAATTTGTATCTGGGTAAACTCATTCTTAACGTGCTACAGGCACGTTCCCATCACGTGAAACTTGAGAATGAAGAGGCACAGAATAGGACCAAGAGACTGAGGGGAACAATTCTTATTAAATCATCCGAGCCTTTGTACCAACCTGGCTGCCTGACTACAACTCTAATTTCGGGCTTCTATGATACATGAGTCAATATATTGTGTTTTCTGTAACTTATATCCAAATAATTTTTCACAACACAAGAGGTTCTCCAGTCTTCTTTGCAAGTGTAGTAAGTATATATTTACTTCTCTATGCCTCAGTTTCCCTTCTGTAAAAGGGGATTAAGCAATGACTGCTACTTCAAAGATTTCTAAGAAATGAAGCATATTATTTATAAGAAAGCAAGAATTTGTTCTGTAATGCTTAGGTGAAAGAAAAATTATATAACTTTTGAAATTAAAATATATCTGACTATATGTCTTCATTTACTAGGATGGGAAGATGTACCCAATATCTGCTGTCACCAGACACTGAATCTGAAGGTGACTTGATCTTGAACTTCTCAGCCTTCAAACTGTGAGAAATAAATTTCTGCTATTTAGAAGCTATCTCATTTAATGATATCAGTTTTCTGCTCTATAACTGATACCTAATACTTGGTAATTTATAGACAATAGAAGTATATTTGGCTAAAGGATAAATGTATAGTA
The DNA here is from genome assembly GCF_000164805.1 of Carlito syrichta. Taxonomy (NCBI): domain Eukaryota; kingdom Metazoa; phylum Chordata; class Mammalia; order Primates; family Tarsiidae; genus Carlito; species Carlito syrichta. The sequence continues at coordinate 86,222 of NW_007253573.1, read as the reverse complement.
ATAGCAACTCAAATGAACTAAGACACTGATATTGTGGGACGTCCAAACGGGACGCCCAAACAGGACGCAGATGTTATGGTACAGATTGTCATTCTCCTATTCCAAACTATGGGGAGCCAGTGCTGCCCTTGGGCAACCTTCCTCATTCAACCCAGCACCTTCTTGGCCCCCAATCTCTCAGCAACACCCAGCTGATTTCCCCTCCCACATGACAGCCTTTATCAGATTGTGTAAAAGCTGTCTGCAAACTTCTGTTTAAGGCCAGGACACCTAAAAGCTATTAACAACTTTCCGAACCAAAAGCCCAGTATGTTGTGGACAAGGGAAGGGCAAAATTTTTGCATCCTATGAAGTCTCCTGGAGAGAAGACAGCAATGAATAACTTGGTAAACAATCTTGTCCCAGTTGTGAATTATCTAAGGCAAGAAAAATGGGTAGAGCAGGAATCCTCACAGAGGGAAATCACCAGCATTAGTCACTTGTCCATTCACATACTTCCCACACTTAGCAAGAGTAATAATCAACCTTTCTTCAACCTTAATTTTTTTCAAAAGGGTTAGATCCTGATTCTCAGGATAGAGGTGAGGAGGCAGCTACTAATGACTCTGAACTGCCCCTTTGACCTCTCATTAGACATATATACCTGTTGCTGTGGCTGCAGAAAAATAATGAAACAATTTCCACTCTGGCATTTAGGAATAATGAAATTTCCTGATGAAAAGGCTTTATCTTAGTTTGTTATATATAGCAGAATACTACAGGGTAACTTATACACAATAGAAGTTAATATGGTTTATGATTCTGGAGGTTGGGAAGTCCAAAAGCAAGGCACAGACATCTAGTGAAGGTTATCCCATGGTAGAAGACAAGTAAGCATGCAAGACAGAGAAAATTGGGCAGGGACCAATTTTTATCAGGGACCCACTCATGTGATAACTAACCCACTCTCATGATAATGACATTAATCCATTCATGAAGCAGAAACTCTCATGACCCAATCACGTCTTAAGGGTTGCTTTCACCTCTCAGCACTGTTAGAGTGGGATTAAATTTTTAGCATATGAACTTTGGAGGAAACATTCAAATCATAGTATTTCAGCCTTGTCCCCCCAAATTAATGTCCTTCTCACAATGCAAAATATATTTATTCCATCTCTAATATTCCAAAAGTCTTGACTCATTCTTGATTCAAAAGTCTAAAGACCAGAGTCTCATCTAAATCAGACATTGGGTGATATTCAAGGGATGATTCTTCCTCTCCAGAATTTCTCTTAATGACCCATTTATGACAATTCAGGCTTTTTCTAGCCTCCTCTTCCAAATTCTTTCAATCTCTACCTATTACCCAGTTCCAAAGCTGCTTTCATATTTTCAAGTATTTGTTAGAGCAATAACCTCTCTTCTTTGTACCAGTTTTCATGGTCAGTTTTCTGCTTCTATAACAGATATCTAATATTTGGTAATTTTTTTTTTATTGGAACTTTTTTTTTTTGTATTTTCATTACCAGATGTAGGAATGACAACATCCTTAAAAACAGCACTAAATCCCCAGTACATATCCACAAACCCAATATCTATCTGGTTGGCTTATATAAATTTCTTTTTTTTATTATAAAGATATGGGGTACAGTTCAGGGTTAGGTATACAAACATTGATTACACAGGTACCCTTGTTAATGAGGTATGCCGCACCCTCCCCTAGCAGTTTCCCTCAACTGCCAATCCCACCCCCTTACCCCTGACAGTTTCCCATTGCTGCCAAATGCTTTCTTATGGTATTATATTTTTTTTAAAATTTTTTTAAATTATTTTTTATTTTTAATATAAAGATGTGGGATACAATTCAGGGTTAGGTATACAATCACTGATCATGTAGGTAGCCCTGTTAATGAGGTATGCCACTCCATGCCCTAGCAGTTTTCCTCAACTGCCAATCCCACCCCCCCAATCTTATAGTATTATAATTGTTCAAGATCTGCTTATGAGAGAGAGCATATGGTACTCTGTTCTTTGTTTCTGTGATAGATCACTGAGTATGATTGACTCTAAATCCATCCAAGTTGCTACGAAGTCCATATATTTGTCCTTCTTTATGGCTGCATAATATTCCATTGTGTATATGTACCACATTTTCTTTATCCTGTCCAGCTTCAATGGGCAACATGGTCGGTTCCATGTTTTTGCTATTGTGAACAGAGCTGCAACAAACACACATGTGTAGGTATCTTTTTTGCAGAATGATTTGAGTTCCTTTGGTTATATTCCTAATTGAGGAATTGCTGGGTCATAGGGAAGGTCAATTTCTAGTTCCTTCAGAAATCGCCACACTGTCTTCCAAAGAGGTGGCACTAGTTTGTATTCCACCAGCAGTGTAGAAACAATCTTTTTTCTCCACATCCTCACCAGCCTCTGAAGTTGTTTGTTTTATTAATGATGGCCATTCTTACTGGGGTTAGGTGATATCTCAATGTGGTTTTGATTTGCATTTCTCTGATGATGAGTGAAGCTGAGCACTTTTTCATGTGTCTGCTGGCTGCCTGTATATCTTCTGAGAAGTGTCTATTCATGCCGTTTGCCCACTTTTTAAAGAGGCTGTTTGTTTTTTCCTTTTAGTGAGTTTGAATTCCTTGTAGATCCTAGATGTTAGGCCTTTGTCACATAAAGGTTGGCAAATATTTTCTCCCATTCTGTGGGCTGTCTTCCTGCTCTCTTGATGGTTTCTTTTGCTTTCCAGAAGCACGTTAGTTTGATGAGGTCCCACTTGTCTATCTTATTTCTTAAAGTATTGGCCTTTAGGATTCTGAATAGGAATTGGTTGCCAGTTCCAATTTCTACAAGGTGTCTCCTGCATTTTCTAAGATTCTTATAGTTTGAGGTTTAATGTTTAGGTCTTTGATTCATTTAGAGTTAATTTTTGTGTATGGTGATAGGTAGGGGTCCTGTTTCAATTTTCTGCATGTGGCCAGCCAATTTTCCCAGCACCATTTACTGAATCGGTTCTCCTCTCCCCAGTGGTTGTTGTTGGAGGCTTTGTCAAAGATGAGTTGGTTGAGGAATTGAGGCTTTGCTTCCGGAATCTCTACCCTGTTCCATTGGTTTATATGCCTGTTCTTGTACCAATGCCAGACTGTTTTGATTGCTGTAGACTTACAGTAAAGTTTGAAGTCTGGAAGTGTGATACCTCCTGCTTTGTTTCTTTTGCTAAGGATTGTTTTGGGTATTCATGGTCGTTTATGTTTCCATATGAATTTCTGTAATACCTGGTAATTTATAAACAATAAAAATTTATTTGGCTCAAGGATAGGGGTATTCATGTAAAGAAAAGGAATGAGTATATGTAGAACAACCTGGAGGTGGAGCTTAAGACGGTGATCGACAGGTCAGTCTGTAAGAGTCTCCGTGGAGGCAAGTGTTCATAAAGACTCTCTGAGGGTATGGGTGGGCACTGGTGGGAGCATGAAAGTCCATCTGAGGGGATACTTGGGTGCATGCACCCAGGTCCCCCCTCTGAGGGTGACTGCAAGTTCCCCTGCTCTGAGATTGGAGTATGGCCAGCAACATCACATGCAGGAGTGTCTGCTGCTGGTGAGAATGTGCCTGAGAAAAGCCTACTGAATCCAGGTGATTCCCATCACCTGGTGCCTGGCCCACACCATCACCTGTCATAATGGATCAACTGGAGCCCCAGATCTGATCAGTGGAGAGAGAGGAATGGGAAAGTTGGAGAGGAGTCCATGCCAGGTGAGGAGCCGCCCACTGCAGCCATTTTCTATGACCCAGGACAGGGCAAAGATTTGCATTGCTCCACTCAGCTATCTGCAGCATCCAATTTGTTGCCTAAGGTAATCTCATCAAACCAGGAGAGACAGACACCCCTCCACCAGGCTGCATTTGGCATAGACAACTCAGATCTCTGTGGCAGACCTGACAGGCAGCAAGCCAAGTGAACTCAGATCTGACTCACCCCCACCAAAGTAGGCCTGCAGCAACTGACCCAAGCTGTGTATAACCCTATCTGCCAGTGATGGGGGAAGGGCGCTAGAGATCACAGCTGAAGGCACTTTGGACATTCAGGAAGGACCTCAGAGCCAGTCTTTCTTCTTTCTATTCTTTAGACTCCCTGTTTGTGTAGGGGTAGAGTACATCAATAGACAAGATTTTGTTGGACTGTGTTTTGTGTGATTACCTGTATGCTCTAGGGTTTGGTTTTGTTTTGTTTTTTCTCTTTTCTATCTTTGTGTCTCTTTTCATTTGTTAGCTGGTATGTCTATCTGTTTCCCCCCTTGCTCTTCTCTCACTCCACCTTCCTCTTGACCCGTCCTTCCTCCTTCCATTATTTTCCTTTTTCTTATCCCATTTTGTTCCAGGGAGCAAACCTAAACCCCCATTGCATGGACAGATTGTAAGACAGTGGGAAGTGGGTTCCAGGGTGCCCATACACCTGTCAGTGGATACTGGGATCTGCAGATAGATTCTGAATCACAGGTCACCCCTCAACTAAATCTCAAATCTGCAAAAAGTACAGCCCCCAAACCACAGTCCAGTTTCAGAAGTGAACACAATCAGAGGATCCACATAGGGAACAATAGGAGACTGAGCAAAAAGAAGTAAAAACAATCCCATCATCCCTAAAAAACAGAATTAAAGAAGGGGTGGAAGTTGAAAGGTGAAAAATCTACACAAATGAAGAAAAAGCAAAAGAACAATATGGGTCTCTCACAGACCCCTGGAAGGCCAGACACTGAGAAAACAGATTTCAGAGTGCAAACAATGAGGTGCCCCCAGAATGACTGGTCTCAAACTACAAACCCAGACATCAAGACATTAATAAAGAGATTAAAAAGAATTGAGGAGAGACAAGAAGAAAATAGAAAGGAGTTGATAACTGAGATAACAACAGTAAAGAATATTCTGAATGAAATAAAAAACAAACTGATAAGCATGGAAAGCAGAATTAGCCAAGTAGAAGAAAGAATCTCAGAGCTAGAGGATCAAAATATAGAAGTAACCCAAACTTTCAAAAACATAGAAAGGAAGCTTAAAAAGATGGAACAAAATCTTCAAGAGATGAGTGATTACTTCAGGAGGCTAAACCTGAGAGCAGTTGGACTTCCTGAGGCAGAAAGAGAGACAGAGGCCACCCTTGAACAAACATTCCATGAAATTATTCAAGAAAACTTCCCTTATCTCATCAGTAATGCGACCATTCAAACACAAGAGATTCAGAGAGCCCTTGCAAGACAACAAATGAGAGACCAACTCCTAGACACATAAAAATTTGCCTGAACAAAGTAGGTATAAAAGAAAAAATCCTAAAGGCAGGAAGAGATAAAGGTCAGACTACCTACAAGGGTAAACCAAAGTCTCAGGATATAAAATAATTGTGCAAAAGACAATTGCATTTCTATACACCAATAATAAACAAACAGAAAACCAAATAAAAAGCACAATTCCATTCACCATAGCCACAAAAAAATGAAATACATTGGCATTTTCCTAACCAGAGATGTGAAAGACCTTTACAATGAAAACGACAAAACACTGCTCAAAGATGACACAAACAAGTGGAAAAATATTCCATGCTCATGAATTAGAAGAATTAACATTTTAAGATGGCCATTCTACCTAAGGCAATCTACAAATTTAATGCAATACCCATCAAATTACCAGCAATATTCTTCTTAGACCTAGAAAAAACAATACAGGAATTCATATAGAAACAAAAATGACCAAGAATAGCCAAAACAATCCTCAGCAAACAAAACAAAGCAAAACAAACAAAAAAAGTCGGAGGTATCACACTTCCAGACTAGAACTTTATTATAAAGCTACAATAATTAAAACAGCATGATATTGGTACAAGAACAGGTATATAGACCAATGGAAGAGAATTGAGATTCCAGAAGTAAAACCTCAATTTCTCAACCAACTCATCTTCGACAAAGCCTCCACCACCTGCCACTGGGGAGAGGAGAACCTATTTAGTAAATGGTGCTGGGAAAACTGGCTGACCATATGCCCATCTATCTATCCTCAAACACAAAAACTAACTCTAAATGGATCAGAGACCTAAGCGTAAAACCTCAAACAAACAGCCCCATTGCAAAGTGGGCAAAAGATATGAGTAGACAGTTCTCAAAAGATGTACAAGCAGCTAACAGATACATGAAAAAATGTTCAGCCTCACTAGTCATCAAGGAGATGCAAATTAAAACTACGCTGAGATACCACCTAACTCTAGTCAGGATGGCCATCATCAATAACTCAAAAAATAATGGATGCTGGAGAGAAGGGAACGCTTCTACACTATTGGTGGGAGTGTAAGCTAGTACAGCCTCTGTGAAAATCAGTGTGGCGATTCCTAAAAGTTCTAAAAATCAACTTTCCATATGATCCCACAATCCCCCTACTGGGAATATATCTGGAAGAGCTCAAATCATTCTATGAAAAAGATACCTGCACATGTATGTTTATTGCAGCATTGTTCACAATAGCAAGAACATGGAACCACCATGCTGCCCCTCAAAAGAGGACTATATTAAAAAAATATATCATATATATACACAATGGAATACCATGCAGCCATAAAAAAGAACAGAATCATGAACTTCACAGCAACCTGGACGGAATTAGAATTTCTAATACTGAGTGATCTCTCACAGAAATGCAGAGCTGAGTATCACATGTTCTCACTCATAAGTGGACCTTGAGCAACTGCTATAATACTATAAGAAAAGGATTATCAGTAGTGGTAAATGGTGGGGGGGAAAGGGGGGCCGGGAGGTAGGACTGACAGTAGTTGTTATCTGCCGGGGGAAGGGGGTGCACACCTCATCAGCAAGGGTACCTGCACAATGAATGTTTGTATACCCAACCCTGAATTGTACCCCACAATTTTAAAATAAAAATTAAAAGAGAGAAAATAAATAAAATAAAAATAAATTAAAAATAAATAAATAAATTAACAACAACAACAAGAGTATATGTAACAGAGAAGAAATGGCCCCAGCAATACAAGGAGAACTGTAGCCTGGTAGGTAGGGTCACTAGAAACCTCACAGCTTGGGAAGACTTTAGGAAAAGGTGGGAAGGGTGGGAAGACCAGGGTGAGAAGCAGGCAGGGCCAGGCCCTAGTGCATCTGTTTTCCCAGGTAAGGATCTGGGATATTACCCTGCAAACAACAGATGCCTTGTAGGATTTTAGGCAAGAAACGGCATGACTAGATTTAGTCAGACAGTTCATTCTGGCAACAGAAGAGACCTGGAGTGTGGGATGGAGTTTGGAAGCAGACCGTCCCGTATTCCCCATGAATGGTGATGGCCTGTGTGTTAGGGGAGCAAGGATGAGCTGGATTCCTGCATGATATTTTGCCCTCCCTGCTTCCCTGCAGCCTCCCAGAGCAGGTAGAGAGGGTCCCAAGGAGGGCAGGTAAGCTCTGCAGTCACATTGCATGGGATCATGCTGGTCCCTAGGGGATGGAAGGGAGGACCCAGCCTTGGGGACTATTTTCTAACTTTCGGAGTTTAAAGAGGAAAACAATATAAAAAGCTTGAAGAGTAGTTGAGATTTCATGCTTTTGAAAGCAGTCTTGTACAAAACACAAAAAGACTTTATAGAAACGTAAGGAGGCAGCAGTTTCCCTGTTGATAAGAGTTCACCCTCAAATAAAATCCACATACTATTTATATTCTTTGGCCCAGTTAACAGTTAGCTCCCTATAGATACTGAGATATAAGAATAATCTGATAGGAATATCATTCCATTTGGATCAGATTCTGTGTTTTTAAGCTAAAGGGTGACTATGGGAAATATCTACTGGGAGGTATTAAGGGGCTTAAGTAGTTTGGATGAGGATGGGAGAGGCAGTGCATAGATGCTCATTCATAGCAAGATTACAAAAACAGGAAAGCTGCATGTCTAAGAGGGCTTTATTGCTTTTCAATAATGTGATAACGTTCCTATAAAAGTAATTTATAGACAGACTCAAGGCAAAGCTGGGAAGCTGAGCCTGTGGGTTTTAGAGAAGAACCCACAAGCCCAAAATGGGAATTGTGTTGAGTTTGTTTCACAGTTGCGGTCGCTGCTCTTTGCTCTCAGATTTCAAACTTAGAGCTACTTATTGTGTTATAATGCAGTGGGCAGCAGCCTGGTTATGAGCTCCGTGAATCAGGAGGGAATCTAGAGAGTTTCCACATCCCCAGGTTCAAAACTGTGCAGACTTTTGGTTATTTGTTATGAGCTTTGTGTTCAGTGAAGTGACATTGTCTGGGGAGGGAAGCTGGGCCCTGATGCACAAGGGCTTCAGGGAGTTGGAGCAGGCAGGTCTAGCAGGTTGGTGTCTGCTTTTACTCATGCAAGGAGATACATAGACTTGGGAGTGGTTTTGAAAAGGAGATTAAGTGAATAAGGCGAAGTCACTTTTTATTTTATTACTAACCCACTCTCATGATAACAACATTAATCCATTCATGAAGGTGAAACTCTCATGTGTGATTTTAAATTAGTATTGGTTGGAAACTTAAGTTTATGGCTGATGTAAAGAAATCAATTCTAGTCTAGGGGTTGGGGAAAGGAAAGCCTTTTTAGTTACTCCTAGTCAACAGTATTTACCTTAGACCTACAGACCTTGACAAGATTGGGAGTGTTGAGAAGATTGTTTCAGGCATAAGAACTGCATGTGCAAAGGTCCTGAGGTAGAAAGAAGCTTGGCTGGTTTTGGGTGAAGTTAGCAGGTTGATGTGGCTGGAGCCTATTGAATGAGAGCATTCAGACAAAGATCAAGCCAAATAAGTGGGTTAGGCCTTATCATTCAGGGCTAAGATTACGCTAAGAACTAAAATAAAGTCCTATGCCATGGTGTGGGCATGTAACTGAGAGCAGTACTCTAAAATGTTTTTTCAGAGGCCACAAGAATATTGGAAAAGCCATACTCAGGCTTAAGAATGGAACCTTCTTCCTTTATATGCCAGCTCCTTTCCATCAGTTATATACAGTCATGCCAAAATGAACATAGTGAACTTCAGTGACTGGCAACTAGGTGGAAGGGCTTCTGGAACACTCTCAGTCATCTACTCACTACCATCCAGCCTCAAAACAATCCTAACTCAAAGAGAATCCTTTCTCCATATTTTCTCCTCTTCCTTTCTTTTATCCCAATATTTTAGATCTTTTTCCTGTTTTTGCCCTATTTCTCTTTTTCCTCCTTCCTTTTTCTCTTCATTTTATTTTATTTACTAATTTTTTCCTCTTTTAATTTTTATTTTAAAATTGTAGGGTATATATTTTATTTTAAAGATGTGGGGTACAATTCAGGATTAGGTATACAAGTTTATATTGTACAGGTAAAGTTTGGGCCTCCATTTGGTCTTCACTTTGCCTGGTTTGAGATCAGGTACCCTTACTGATGATGTGTCCACCCCACCAACCTACCATAGTATCCCGCTACTGCCAATTCCTTTCTTACAGTGTTATGGTAAATGTCCAGGGTCCACTTATCAGTGTGAACATGTGGTATTCAGTTTGTTGTGTCTATGATAGATCACTGAGTATTATAGCCTCTAAACTATCCAAGTGCTTTGAATCCAGATCACCAAAGTACAAGCCCAAATATGGAACATAGAAGACAAAAATATCATTTAAAAAAATCAACAAAACAAGAAGCTGGTTTTTTGAAGGAATAAACAAGATTGATGGACCCCTAGCCAGAATGGCCAAGAAAAAGAGAGAAAAGGCCCAAATAAACACAATCAGAAATGCAAAAACTCAAACCACAGCTTACCCTGAAGAAATGCAAAATATTATCAGAGACTATTATGCACACCTGTATGGAAACAAACTTGATAACCTAAATGAAATGGAGAACTTTCTGACATCACACAGCCTCCTAAGATTTAAATAAGACATTGAGACACTAAATAGGCCAATAATAACTCAGGAAAATGACTCTAATCTAAGAAAACTACCTACAAAAACAAAAACAAACAAACAAACAAAAACACTGGACCAGTTGACTTTCCAGTGGAATTCTACAAAACATACAAGGAGGAGCTGATATCACTCTTACTGAAGGTATTACGGGAAATTGAGAAAGACAGAATTCTGCCTAAATCATTTTGCGAAGCTAATATCATACTGATACCCAAAGCGGGTAAAGGTCCAACAAAAGAAGAGAACTACAGGCCAATATCCTTAATGAACACAGATGCAAAAATTCTCAACAAGATTCTAGTAAGATGGATCAAACAACATATCTCAAAAATCATCCACCATGACCAAGCAGGCTTCCTCCCCGGGATGCAGGGCTAGTTCAACATCCATCCACAAGACCATAAATGTAATTAAATAAATTGACAAACGTAAAAATAAGAACCACATGACTATATCATTAGATGTAGAAAAAGCTTTCAATAAAATTCAACATCCCTTCTTGATAAAAATTCTCATACACCTAGGCATAGAAGGAACATACCTCAAAATAGTAAGTGAGTGCTATCTGTGATCAACCCACAGTCAACATATTGCTGAATGGACGGAAACTGGAAGCACTTTCCCTGAAAACCAGAACAAGACAAGACTTCCCATTCTCACCCCACCTGTTCAATATTGTGTTGGAAGTCCTAACAAGAGCAATTAGACAAGAGAAGGAAACCAGGGGTATCCAAATAGGAAAAGAATAAGTTAAGTTATTCCTCTTTGCTGATGATATGATCCTATACCTTGAAAATACAAGAGAATCTATCAAAAACCTCCTTGCACTGATAAAGGACTTTGGCAAAGTCAAGGTACAAAATAAATGTGCAAAAAACAGTCACATTTTTATACACCAACTGCAAACAGACAGAGAAACAAAAAGCATAATCCCATTCACAATAGCCACATACACACACACACAAAATGAAATACCTTGATATCTTCCTAACCAGAGAAGTAAAAGACCTTTACAATGAAAACTAAAAAACCCTGCTCAAAGAAATCCAAGAAGACACAAACAAATGGAAAAATATTCTATACTCATGGATAAGAAGAATTAACATTGTTAAGATGTCCATTTTGACTGGGCTCGGTGGCTCAGCCTGTAATCCCGTGCTGTGGGAGGCCAAGGTGAGTGGATTGCTTGAGCCCGCGGGTTCAAGACCCACCTGGGCAACTTGGCAAGACCTCATCTCTACAATAAATCAAAAAATTAGCTGGGTGTGGTAGCATGTGCCTATAGTTCCAGCTACTTGGAAGGCTGATCACCAAATGACTTATTTATTTGCACATTCAAGATTGAGAATCTCTGCTGTATGACACCAGGACTGGGCACCTGATCCTAGTTGTTGAGTATTTCTGTAACAAATCACCTACATACCAAGTCTCAAATTCCTGTTCACTCCCTAAAACACAACTAAGAAATCATCTCTATGAAAATGTTTCTTACCCCTTCTTATAGTTTAGTTCCAGAATATTGTGCCGTATTCAGTGCTTTTCTTTCTTTTTCTTTTCACAATTTTTATTATAAAGATGTGGGGTACATTCCAGGGTTAGGTATATAAAAATTGATCGTGCAGGTCTATGTGCCTGTTCTTGTACCAATACCAGGCTGATTTGATTACTGTAGCCTTATAGTAAAGTTTGAGGTCTAGAAGTGTGATACCTCTTGCTTTGTTTCTTTTGCTAAGGATTGTTGTAGCTATTCATGGTCATTTATATTTCCATATGAATTTCTGTATTGTCATTTCCAGGTCTGAGAAGAATGATATTGGTAGTTTAATGAGTATTGTGTCGAATCTGTAGATTGCCTACAGTAGGATGGACATCTTAACAATGTTAGTTCTTCCTATCCATGAGCATGGAATATTTTTCCATTTGTTTGTGTCTTCTTGGATTTCTTTAAGCAGTGTTTTGTAATTTTCATTGTAAATGTCTTTCACTTCTCTAGTTAGGAAGATGCCGAAGTATTTCACTTTTTTGGTGACTATTGTGAATGGGATTGTGCTTTATATTTGGATATCTGCCTACTTGCTTTTGGTGTAAAGGAATGCGATTGTCTTTTGCGCATTTATTTTTTACCTTGAGACTTTCCCAAAGTCCTTTATAAAGGCAAGCAGGTTTTTGACAGATTCTCTTGTATTTTCAAGGTATAGGATCATATTATAAGCAAAGAAGGATAACGTGACTTCCTCTTTTCCTGTTCGGATACCACTGATTTCCTTCTCTTGTCTAATTGCCCAAGCTAGGACTTCCAACACAATATTGATCAAGAGAGGTGAGAGTAGGCAAGCCTTGTCTTGTTCCAGTTTTCAGGGGAAATTATCCTAGTTTCTGTCCATTTAGTAATATGTTAGCTGTGGGTTTATCATAGATGCACTTACTATTTTGAGGTATGTTCCTTCTATACCTAGGTGTTTGAGGGTTTTTATCAAGAAGGGATGCTGGATTTTGTCAAAAGCTTTTTCTGTATCTGATGAGATAATCATGTGGTTCTTTTTTTTACATTTGTTGATGTATTTAATGACATTCATGGTCTTGGGAATGTTGAACCAGCCCTGCATCCTGGGGATGAAGCCTGCTTGGTCATGGTGGATGATATTTGAGATGTGTTTTTGGATCTGATTTGCTAAAATCTTGTTGAGGAGTTTTGCATCTATGTTCATAAGGGATATTGACCTGTAGTTCTCTTTCTTTGTTGGATCTTTACCCAGCTAGGGTATCAGTGTAATGTTTGCTTTGTAAAATTATTTGGGGAGAATTCCATCTTTCTCAATTGCCTGGAATACTTTCAATAGGATTGGTATCAGCTCCTCCTTATATGTTTTGTAGAATTCTGCTGGAAAGTCATTCAATCCAGGGCTTTTTTTTTTTGTAGGTAGTTTTTGTATGACAGAGTGAATTTCCTGAGTTGTTATTGGTCTTTTTAGTGTCTCAGTGTCTTCTTGTTTTAACCTGTGGAGGTTGTGTGATGTCAGAAAGTCCTCCATTTCATCTAGGTTATCAAGTTTGTTTCCATGTAGGTGTACATAGTAATCTCTGATAACCTTTTGTATTTCTTCAGGTTCAGTTGTGATTTGATCTTTTGTATTTCTGATTGTGTTTATTTGGGCTTTTTTGCTTTTTTCCTTGGTCATTCTGGCTAGGGGTCCATCAATCTTGTTAATTCTTTCAAAGAACTTTTTGTTTTGTTGATGTTTTCTGTGATCTACTTACTCTATGTCCATATTTGGGCTCTTATTTTTGTGATTTGGATTATTCTGCTAAAGTTGGGGTTTTGGTGGTCTTCTCTTTCTAGCTTCCTTAGGTGACTTGTTAGGCTCTCCACTTGTGATCTTTCCATTTTCTTGATATGTACTCATAGAGATATAAGTTCCCCACTTAAAACTGATTTCATGGTATCTCAGATGTTTTGGTAAGATGTTTCTTCATTTTCATTTGTTTCCAGGAATCTTTCAATTTCTTCTTTGATTTTGGTGTTCAACTTTAACAGAATAATCCAAATCACAAAAATAAGAGCCCAAATATGGACATAGAGGACAAAAATATCACAGAAAACATCAACAAAACAAAAAGTTCTTTGAAAGAATTAACAAGATTGATGGACCCCAGACATGCTGTTTAGTGTCTATGTCTTTGTGGACTTTGTGGAAATGTTGGTTTTGATATTTATTTTTATTTCACTGTGGTCTGAGAATGTGCATGGCAAGATTTCAACCTTATTGAATTTGTTTATGCTTGATTTATGGCCAAGGATGTGATCAATCTTGGAGTATGTTCCATGTGGTGATGAGTAGAATGTATATCCTGAGGTTGTTGGGTGAAATAATCTGTAGGTATCCACTAAGTTCATTTGGTCGTGTCAAATTTAGGTTCTGGATCTCCTTATTGATTTTTTGCCTCGATGATCTATCTAAGGCTGTCATTGGGGTATTTAAGTCCCCTGCTATAGTACTGTTAGAGTCAATATCTTTTTTAGTTTATTTAATAGCTGTTTTCTAATTGCTAATGCTTCTGTATTGGGTGCATATATGTTTAGGATGGCTATCTCTTGTTGGTGGATCAATGTGTAGTGTCCTTTTGCATCTTTTAAATTTTTTGATAGCTTGAAGGTTGTTTTGTCTGATAAGATTGGAACACCTCCCTTCTTTTGTGATCCATTTGCCTGGAAACTCATTTTCCAACCTTTAACTTTGAGTCTGTGTGCATCCCTTGTAGTGAGATGAGTCTCCTGAATGCAGCAAATAATGGGATCATGGTTTCTTATCCAGTACACATTCTGTGTCTTTTCAGTGGTGCATTTAGTCCATTCGCCTTCAGGCTAATTATTGAAATGTGGGGTTTATCCCTGTTATGAGATTCTTATAGAGTTGTTGTTGTTCCTGTTTATTTGTTGTCTTTCCTTTGGTTT
>NW_007253573.1:69870-71162 GCF_000164805.1 Carlito syrichta | reverse complement strand
CTGATGAGATGAGGGAGGTTTTATTGAGTAATTTCATGGAATGTTTGTTCCAGGGTGGTCTCTGTTTGTCCTTCTGCCTCAGGAAGTCCAATTACTCTTAGGTTTAGTCTTTTGAAGTAATCATTCATCTCTTGAAGGTTTTATTCTGTCTTTGTAAGCTTCTTTTCTATGTTTTTGACAGTTTGGGTTAGTTCTATATTTTGGTCTTCAGGTTCTGAGATTCTTTCTATAGCCTGGCTAATTCTGCTTTCCATGCTTATTAGTTTGTTATTTATTTCCATCACAGTATTCTTTACTGTTGTTATTTCAGTTATCAACTCCTTCCTATTTTCCTCTTATCCCTCAATTCTTTTTATTCTCTCTATTAATGTCTTGATGTCTGGGTTTGTCATATGTGACCAATCATCCTGGGGACTCTTCATTGTTTGCGTTCCGATGTCTGTTTTCTCAGTGTCTGGCCTCTCAGGAGTCTGTGCGAGATCTATATTCTTCTATTAGTTTTTCTTCATTTGTGTAGATTTTTCTCCCCATTTTTTTCTCCCCCCCACCCCATCTTCTTTAATTTTGTTGTTCATGGGTGAAGGGGTTGTTTTTACTTCTATTTGTTCAATATCCTATTCTTACTTATGTATATTCTCTGACTTTGTTCAATTCTGGAGCTGGACTGTAGGTTGGGGGCAATCCTTTTTGTAGTTTTGAGATTTAATTGAGGGGGGAGCTGTGATTCAAAATCTATCTGCAGATTCCAGTATCCACTGACAGGTGTATGGATAATCTAGAACCCACTTCCCACTGCCTTGCAATCTGTCCATGCAGTGGAGTTATAGGTTTACTCCCTGAAAGCAAAATGAGATAAGAAAAGGGAAAAGAATGGAACAGGCAGTGGGGTGAGGAGGGAGGTGGAGCGAGAGAAGAGTAAGAGAGAGAACAGACAAACGTACAGAGTAACAAATGAAAAGAGACACAAAGACAGATACGAGTAAGAAGGAAAACAACAACAAACATACAAAAAAAACGAAAACATATAATCGTACAGACATACAAGCTAACCAATCTCCTTATTGGTGTACTATTTGCCTATAAAAACTTGAAGTCTAAAGGGAAAAAAAATAGAATAGAATAAAGTCAGTAAGCTAACAGAACCAAAGCAAGTATGAAAATGTTATTGATAACAGTAAGAAGAGAGAAAAAGGGGGAAAAAAGATGGGTAAGACAAACAGACAAAGAATAAAAAAAAATTTAAAACAAGGGAATCAAGCACACTCTGAGACTTCTGCTTTAAGTCCAATGTC
>NW_007253573.1:67380-69765 GCF_000164805.1 Carlito syrichta | reverse complement strand
CTGGGTTGCCTTTCAAATCTGCCACTCAGATCTGGCCTGTATCCATCTAGCATGGGGGAGGGGCTTCTGTCCCTCCCATTTTGATGTTGTCACCTTGGATCCCAAGCTGGGAGTTGGGCCGAGGTGGGTGGAGCTGGTCTCACAGCTCCAGCTGATCTCTTTTTCCGCAGCAGCCCATGACTTCCCAGGCAATGCAGGCCAGCATAGCACTGGGCCACTCAGACCTGGCTGATTGGAAATCAGAGGCCGCCCAGGGTGGGCAGGGCAAGCAATAGTAGTGGTGGTGGCAGCCGCTGCTTCAGCAGCGCGTGGGAGAAGCTCCACGATCCTGGCTTTGGGTGAAAGGTGTGGTGTGGCAGTGGCAGCGGTGGCAGCAGTTTCAGTAGTGCATGCTTGCAGGAGGGCTTCCTGGGTCCGGGAGCCATGGGTTGCCTCAGGCAGAGGTGGGCGACGGAGATGGCAGCAGGCCGGTGGCTGAGGCAGTGGTTGAGGCAGCAGCCAAGCAGCATGTGAAGAGCCAACTGGTAATGATAAGACACAGCTCTTAGGGGAGAGCAAGAGTCTTTATGGGTGCTCTCTTTCATGGAGGGTCTCACGGACCAAACTACCCCATCATCATCTTGCCAGAAGTCCTTATTTTATTTTTGACAGACTTTATTTTCTAAAGCAGTTTTAGATTTTCAGCAAAATTAAATGGAAAGTATAGAAAGTTCCTGTATGCCCCCATCCCTACACATATACAACCTCTCTCACTATCAACATTCTTACAGTGGTATTTGTGTTATATTCGATGACCCTACAATGACACATAGTTTACATTAGGGTTCACTGTTGATGGTGTACATTTCTATGGGTTTGGACAAATTTACAATGACACTTATCCACTGTTATAGCATCATACAGAGTAGTTTCACTGCTCTAAAAATCCTCTAGGCTCTATTTAGTCCACCTTTCCCCTAACTAACCCTTGGCAACTACTGATCTTTTTTTCTGTCTCCATTGTTTGCCTTTCTCAGAATGATATGTAGTTGTAATCATATGGTATACAGCCTATTCAGATTGCCTTCTTTCACTAAGCAATATGTATTTATTTGCCCCATGTCTTTTCATGATTTGATAGCTCATTTCTTTTTAAATAATGAATAGTATTCCATTGTTAGATGTACCACAGTTTATTAATCCATTTACCTATTGAAGGACATCTTGGTTATTTCCAAGTCTTGGCAAATATGAACAAAACTGTTATAAAAATCCAAGTGCAGGTTTCTGTGGACATATATTTTTAACTTCTTTGACTAAATACCAAAGAGTGTGATTGTTGGATCATATGATAAGAGTATATTTAGTATACTTAGTTTCGTAAGAAACCACCAAACTGCCTTCCAATGTGACTGTACCATTTTTCATTCCCACAAGGAATGAATAACAGCTTCTGTTGTTTCATACCTTACCAGTATTTGATGTTTCAGTGTTTTAGATTTTGGCCATTCTGATAGATGTGCAGTAGTTTCTCATTGTTATTTTAATTATATTTATTTTTTAACACCTTTTTTGAAGTGTGATTCACATACCATAAATTGCACACATTGAAAGTGAACAATTTGATAAGTTTGACCAATGCATACACTCATGAAGTCATCCACAGTCAAGACAGAGAACATATCCATGACTCCAAAAGGTTTCCTCATATTTATTTGTAAACTATCCCTCTACTCTCCCTCATGTCCAGTCAATTCAACTGATTTTTCTGTCACTAACGATTAGTTTTCATTTCCTAGAGTTTATATGAATGGAATCCTACTTTATGTGCCCTATTATAGTCTGGCTTCTTTCAGTGTAGTTATCTTGAGATTCATCCATGTTGTTGCATGTATCAGTACTTAATTTCTTTTACTACAGAGTAAGCATTATTGTCTGGGTGTTTATTCACTGATGTTTTGATGCACAGTTGAATCATCTCCAGGTTTTGGCTCTTAAAAAAAATGCTGGCTGGGCTCAGTAGTTCATCTTATAATCCCAGCACTTTGGGAGGCCGACGCCAGTGGATTGCCTGAGTCTTGGGTTCGAGACCAGCCTGGGCAATTTGGAGAGACCTCATCTCTACATTAAAAAATAAAAAATTAGCTAGGCCTGGTAGCGTGTGCCTGTAGTTCTGGCTACTTGGAAAGCTGAGGCAAAAGTATCGCTGGAGCCCAGCAGTTCAATGCTGGGGTGGCCATGAGTGTGCCACGGCACTCCAACCTGGGCAACAGGATGAGACTACAACTCAATTTTTTTAAAATGCTGTATCAACATTTATGTATAATTTTTTGTACAAACTTATGCTTTAATATCTTTTTTTTTTTTTGAGTTGGAGTCTCACTCTGTCGCCCAGACTGGAGTGCA
>NW_007253573.1:57929-67349 GCF_000164805.1 Carlito syrichta | reverse complement strand
GGCCGCTCCCGGCCACCGCAGCCTTGACATGCCGGGCTCCGGCGATCCTTCCGCCTCAGCCTTCCGAGTAGCTGGAATTACAGGCATGCGCTACCACGCCCGGCTGATTTTTTTATTTATTGTAGAGATGAGGTCTCGCTGCCCAGGTAGGTCTTGAACCCGTGGGCTCAGGCAATCCACTCACCTCAGCCTCCCAAAGGCGCGGGATTACAGGCTGAGCTACCAAGCCCGGCTGCTTTAATATCTTTTGAGCAAATACCTTGAAATGAAATGACTGGATCATTTGATAAGCATATGTTTAACTTTTAAAGAAACTGGCAACTGCTTTCCAAATTGTACTATTTCACATGTCCCCTTCCCTGGTGAGGTATGAAAGTTTAGCTTTTCTACACCCTCACCAACATTTAGTATCATCTCTCTTTTTATATGATCCCTTTTAATAAATGTGTAGTGATACCTCACTCTGGTTTTAATTTGCATTTTACAAATGACTAATAATGTTGAATAGCTTTTTTTTTTTTTGAAAGCTGGATTTATTGAGGACAGAAAAGCTCCCACAGTGGGAGGGGACCTGAAGGGGTTGCCCCTTGAGCAGCTTTTCTTGTTATTTGGTGAAGTATCTTTTCATATCTTTTGCCTATTCTTTTATTGAGTTGTTTGTCTTTTTCTTATTATCTTTTGAAGGTTATTTATGTCTTAAATATACATCCTTTATCAGATATTTGCTCTGTCAGTATTTTCATCCAATAATAACTTCTCTTTTTATTCTCTTAATCATTGTTTTTTCAAAAATCATAATTTTTAATATTGATAAGTTAAAATTCACCTTTAAAACAAATGGACTTGGAAGGCTGAGGCGGAAGAATCACAGTAACCCAGCAGGTCGATGCTGGGGTGGCTATGAGTATGCCACTGCATGCCAGTCTGGGTGATGGAGTGAGACTCCAACTCAAAAACAAAAACAAAAACAAATGGACCATACTTTTGATGTTGTAGCTAAGAAATTTTTGTCGAACACAGTATTACAAAGAGTTGTTTATGTGTTATTTTCTAAAATTCTTAAATTGGATGATTTTAAACTTAGGTCTATTTTGGGTTAGTTTTTGTATATGGATCAGAGTTCATTAGTTTTTCATATATATATATGATCCACTTGTTTCAATACCATTTGTTTAAGACTATCTTTTCTCCAATGAGTTGATTTTGCAATTTTGTCAAGAATTAGTTGTTTCATATATGTATCAGTCTATTGCTGAGCTTTATTCCACTATATTGATGTACTTTAAAAAATCTATTTGCCAATACCACATTGTTTGATTACCAAAATTTCATAATAAGTTTTAAAGTTACTTTGTGTTAGTCCTCCAACTTTGCTCTTCTTTTTCAACTGTGTTTTCATGATTCTAGGTCCTTTGTATCTCCATATGAATTTTAAAGACCTACTTTTAAATTTCTACCCCCCAAAATTCTGAAATTTTAATTTGGATTACATCAGATCAAGTTGGGGATATTTGACATTGTAACAATATTGAACCTTCTAACCTATGAAAAGTTATATCTTTCCATTTATTTAAGGCTTTTAAAATTTTACTCAGCAAGATTTTCTAATTTCTAGCATATGAGTATTTTACATTATTTGTTCAATGCTATTATAAATAGTGCTGTTTTAATATTTTATTGTTGCTTAGTATAGAAATACAATTGATTTTTTAAATATTTTCTTATATCCTGCAAATATGCTTAACTTATTTGTTAATTCTAGTAACGTTTAATAGATTCCATCAAATTTTCTAAAACAGTCATCTGTAAAAAAAAATCTGTAAAAAATACTTCTTCCTTTCCAATATGCATTCACAGGCTAGAAACTTCAATACAATGTTGAATAGCAGTTATGAGACTGGTAATCTTGTTTTGTCCTCATCTCAAGAGGATAGCATTCAGTTTTTCACTAACCAGCATGACACTAGCTATAGGTTTATTGTAGGTATTCTTTATTAGGCTAAGTTATCTTCAATTGCAGTTTGCTGAAAATTTATCAAGAATGAATGCTAGCTTTTTGTTTGTTTGTTTTAAAAATCACATCTATTTAAATGGTCATATGCTTTTTCCTTTCTAGTTTGTTAGTATATTAAATTATATTGATAGATTTTTCAAATATTAAACCAGCCCTGTGTTTCTGGGATAAACCTCATTTGACCATAAGTTATTATCCTTTTTATATATTATTGAACTTGATTTGCTAAAATTTTGTTTATAAACTTTGCATCTTATTTCATGGGAGACATTGGCCTATATTTTTCTTTTCTGGTCATATCTTTGTCTGAGTTGGTATCACAGTGATGCTGGCATCAATGAATGAGTTAAGAATTCCATCCTCACAATTTTCTGTACGTGATTGTACAGCATGGGTATTGTTTCCTCTTTAGCAGAATTTACTGGAGAAACAATCTGGAACTGGAGTTTTCTTTGTGAGAAGGTTTTCCAACACAAATTCAATTTCTTCACTACATTTAGACCTCTGCAGACTAACCATTTCTTTCTGAGGGATATTTACAGTTGGTACACTGTGGCACTCTGTGAAGATTTGAATGTAGGAATGAATGATTGGAAGAATGAACAAGTGATTCACTTTCTGGAGAGACTGATTATATGTATACACGGGCCAAAGTAGTAAAGAATCCTACGATGGGAACATAAATCTGTGGGCTGAAAATGTCCTCAGAACTAGAAAAACTGGTGCCCATTGTAAAGATCAGAGGTTCTACTGGGATTGTAGTTAAAAGTGTCACCCTATGATCTTATTTCATTTCTTAGGAACCCAGCTCCTACCAGCAGATAGAGCTGCAGGGTGCCCCTTAATCAAAGGACATTCATCTGGTGCCCAGGGTGTGGAGATCAAGGATCTCATGGGGTTGGTGACCCTATCATGTTGTCAACCCCATCTTCCTTTACATATACCTTCTCTCTCCAGGTAGTCAATCAACATTCCACTCCCCTCACCATAGCCTATCCACTTGCCTGTTAAGTTTCCTTCCAAAAAAAGCATGGTGATAGGTAGCACAAGTATATGCCCTCAAATAAGACTACCAATGCTGTTTGCCTCTGGCCCAAAGGTATCCTGCTTTCCTGACACCCAGATACAATGGGGTGTGCAATATGAATGAGGGGTATGTATGGTGGTGTGGAGGATTTACTTGCAATCCAAAGAGATGACAGATATTGAATGATTTCAGCCTGTTTCTGGCTGTGGGTTTTCTTGGATATAGGTTTTTATAAAGGGGGAAGGTTTCCTAATCAAGGCCCCACCTGGATATGAGCCCAAGTCTGTAACTTTGAGATGTACAATGATTGCAATCGTCATTACATGAAAACACAATTGCATAATGGGTTTCTGAAATGGTTATAGCCAGTTCTTATTAAGAGAACCAAAGCCAGAAGTTTCCCTTTGTAACATACATTGAAAAGGGAAAATTTTTCCCTACTGAGTTATCACTTCAAAAAATAAAAAGTAAGTAAAAGGAGCTCCAAGCACAAGATGCAAGATCCATTCTGTGTTCTCCCAGAAGAGCTGAACATATCTCAACAAGGTGATGTTCATTCCCTAAGCAGCTCTGCCCTGCACTGTTATCTCAAGGTTTACCCACCCAAAAGTGCTGGGCCAATGGTCCACTGGACTCTGACATTCTCATGAAAAACAAAAGCCACAGACCTGGAGCCAGGGTTTGAAATGAGAAACCAAAATAATCCTTGGATGAGGTTATGGGATCTCCAGCTGGACTTGCAGACGCTTTCCTGTCTTGCAACACACACCCCTAGTTTGGCTCAAATCATTGTCCCCTAAATTCTCTGAAAGTGCCTCTTCCCATGGATGGAAAAAGAAAGCAATGTTTGTGCTGAGATTTCTCTCTATTTTGCGTGTTACTGACAGTTGACATTGGATCCTGAATGTCCTGTAAGAGAGCTTGATGTACAATTAGTTTAACATAAGGATCAGATCAACACTAACAAATGTATGTAGGTGAATATTTCAAAGTCACAGTTTCTTATGTAAATATTCTCAAATGTTCTCTCCCCTTGTGCCCCATTCCCACCCACAAATAAATAATACTACAAATGAGAGAAATGAACTCAGTGGGGATTGAAAAGGGGTGCACTTTGAGGGAACTCATTCTCCCCCAACTCAGTGCCCCTTTCCTCACTTCCACATGAGTCAAGGACCATAACTTACACATCACTATGTTTCCTTCCATGCCCAGCACAGCATCTGGCACACTGTTGGAGCTGGGCACATTATTTTCTGTTATATATTTTGGGAAAAAAAAAGAAGTTAATAAGCTCAGATGAGTTGAATTCACTGCATTTATGGTGGGACTTATTGTGGTAAAGGAATCCTCTAATTATTTTTTTCAAGCATTTGCTGCGTACTGGAATTTATTCATCTAGCACCGGTCTTAATACTTTTATTTTGGTCTTCTTCCTGTGTGATAGTTTCCTCTTTGGTAAAATAGAAATTTCCCCTTTCTCCTGTGAAATGTGGAGAAGAACATGAGAGATGGTTGGAGTGGGATGCTGATGCATGTCAGTGTGAATTACACTCAGGATGAGCTCCTGAGAGAGGAGAGTCTAGGGACAGCTTCTGGTTCCTTCTATTCCATTTCCACTATCTGTGCAAGGGTATACTTTGCCTCTGCACTCGCTCCTACCTCCTTTTGCTTCTTTTCCCCCTTTCTTTTCTTTTTTGTTTCTCTCACTTCTGCTTTCCTTCCTTCCTCCACCTATCCCTCCCTTTCTTCTTTCCTTGCTCTCCCAATTCATTGGTCCCCATCAGGTTCACTACCATCCTATCAAGTAGCTATACCATGCTGTTGTCCTGCACAAAGCCCTTTATAGACACACACACACACACACACACACACACACACACACTATTCCATAGTCTAGATATTCCAAGATTGCCATTTGGGTCTTTTCACTGTGTGCTCTCCACTTATCACGCTTTAGAGGGGATGGAGTAGTTAGGGTTCTCCATGGCACCACATGTAAGGAAACTTGTATAAGGCAGCAGATAGTGAGCCTGGAGAAGACAGGATGCAGAAGAAACTTAGGTTGAAAAACCACAATTTCCAGGCCTCCATGTTCTGCTCCCTTCTTGCCCTTTCTGGGCTCCTGTGATCCCAGCTCACTGCTCCCAATTGTGCCAGAAGTGGCCTGTCTGCATTTGTGCTCATGAGATTTTTTTCCCCCTTTTCTAAAATAAACCTTTTTCATCCACTGCACCTGATGGAAATCCCATCAAGGCTTGGATGACCACCTCCTTCATATGCTCTCCCTACCCTCCACAGTAGGTTTGCATTTCTTCCCCTGAACCAGTGTCATTCTCCGGTATTGTCTGCTGGGATTCACACAATGAAGAAAATTATCTGGGATGTAGGACTGGGTTCCCACTCATGAGAGGGAAGACATGAGGTACAGCGTGGGAAACCGCAGGGATAGATGTTACAGGATTGGCTGGGCAACATGCACAGCTCTAAAACCACTGCATCACCCTTCCTTCTACTTACTATAATATTAGAAGAGGGTGGTTGGGACCAGCCAATGGATTCACATGATCATGGAATGAATACAGTATACTTCATAGTAGCCACAAATGTTTTCTTTTATTTATAAGAATTGTATGAATTGTTTTTCCCAACTGATGCCGGGGTTTTGACTCTAACAACGCTAGACCGCAGAGAGGCGGTATCCAGGACAGTTCCAACCTGGGCTAAACTCCATATTTTCCTATAATTAGCCAGTGGTCTTGGGCAGGGTCCTCATCCTTTCCATGCCTCAGTCTTTTCATCTGTAAAATCACAAGAATGTATACCCTGTAGGTTTGTTGTGAGGGCTAAGTGACTATGTAAATGCTCTGAGCAGTAGCCTCCCTGGAGGAATCACCCTCTAAGTGTTGATTACCCCCTATCAGGTCAGACCCAAAGCCTTTGGTATCCAGCAGAGCCTACCTTGACCCCTTCCAATCCTAATCTGAGTACTTTCTCCATGTTCTATGAAATGCAATCAAACACATATAAAGTCACATTGATCAACAGGACTTTTCTGCAAATAATTTTGTCTTGGCTTTTTGCAAAACACATACTGCAGTGCCAACCAAGTTCACAAAAGCAATTGCTCAGGGAGTCTGTTTTCTTACCTCCTAATAATAGTTCTGCATTGACTGGAGGAATGTTATTTACATCCCCAAATTTAAGGTTTGTAAAAGAATTTGCCATAATAGAATCTGAAAACTCAGCAAGATTTTAGTTTCGTGCCCAGTTTTTCGAGTTTTGAAATTTCCTTCAAAAGCGTTTCATACAAAGCCAACTCTCATATCCAAATATTCCAACAAGCTCTGTACAGAAAGTAACTTTCTAATAGATCTCTGCTTAAAGTCTACTTCTGCACTCAGGCATATAACATGCATTCTCTGTGCATCGCTGCCTAGCTCTCGGAAAGAAAGCAAACTCATGCATGATTGTTAAGAATATGAAGAGACTTAAAACATACATGCTATACTTGTTCTTAGATAAAAGACTGAAAAAAATAATAGTAGATATTATTTTTTATAGCAGGGGTCTGTACTATGTACAATTTACATATACCCATAGATTTCTCCACAACAGATTTTGGACTTCCAAGGAGAAGAAACTTTGAGAAAACAGTCAGAAATGTAGACAGAGAGCAAGGGGCGGGGTACCGAGGGGTTTTTCAGAAAGGGATGGAAGCCGGGCTCGGTGGCTCAGCCTGTAATCCCGTGCCTTTGGGAGGCTGAGGTGAGTGGATTGCCTGAGTCCGTGGGTTCGAGACCCGCCTGGGCAGCAAGACCTCATCTCTACAATAAATCAAAAAATCAGCCAGGCGTGGTAGCGCATGCTTGTAATTCCGGCTGCTTGGAAGGCTGAGGCGGAAGTATTGCCGGAGCCTAGCAGGTCGAGGCTGCGGTGGCCGGGAGTGGCCACTGCACTCCCGTCTGGGCGACAAAGTGAGACTCCAACTCAAAGGACAAAAAAAAAAAAAGAGTGGTGGCTTCTTAATTAAATTCATATTTTTAACTCTACATGATTCTGAACTACTCAATGGGCAGTGCTATTATTATTGAATTACCAACGTGCAAACCAAAGCTGAATGAAACATGTTTTCTAAATTGTAGCTTGGAATGATTTGGCAACTTGGTATTTTCCTCTTTCCCAGTTTTCCCACATTTCTGGCTAAGGCATTTGTACCCTCCATCTGTTCCTCATTAGGACAGCATTGTCTCTCGCTTCAGAAGGAGTTCCCAGTTCCTTAATACATGACTGAGTCCTCATGGCAAAACTGAAAACTTTTTTCTGGCATCATCAGCTCTACCTTTCCAGAGATGTTTAAATAATGCAAGGAGGGTCAGGTTCTCTGAGAGTGACAAAGCCCACTTTGTCAGGTGGGGGGAGTTAGAAGAGCATCTGGAATTTGAAAAGACACTGATTGGTTCATGTAACTAAATCACATGGTATTTCTGAAGAAGAACCAATTACACTGCAAGCATCAGTTGCTTGCCACAACACATGAGTCATTAGAGACAAATGGCTCTGAGAGAGAATTCTAAAGCATAGAGGTTCATGTGAGTTTGTAAAATAAAAGCCTAATTCTCCCATCTCATAAGAATATCTGTTGTAGCCTCAGTCAAGTAGCGTCAATATCATTTAGTAGGCTTGTAGCAACAGTTCTGCATCAGATACATCAATTTGGTTTGTGTTTGCTGAGATCCATAAGGTCTCACTAGCTTGGTGTCACTGGATATCTTTGCACCACACTGGGTCATCAAGCATCAGCATTACCACCAGGAGCTAGGTAAATGAAGTCAAGATGACTCGGCATCAACTAGAACATAAAAACATGGGAGAAAAAAAGGTGTTTTAATCTGCTAGGGCTGCCATGACACAGTAGCACAGACAGGATAACTTAAGCAACAGAAGTTTATGTCTCAGAGTTCTGAAGCCTGGTAGTGCAAAATCGAGGTTTTGGTAGGTCTAGCTTCTTCTGAGGCCTCCCTCCTTGACTTGTAGATGGCCATATCTCCCTATATCTGCACCTAATCTTCCCTTTGTGTCCTAATCTTTTCTTATAAGAATACCAGTCATATTGGATTAGTCCTTCCCCAACAACCCCCTTTTTAATTTCATCATCTCTTTAAAGTCCTCATCTGCAAATGTGGTCATGTTCTGGGCATTCAGACTTCAACATATAAATTTGGAAGAAACACAATTTATCCTATAACAGAAAAGTAAAGAGGAATTTTATACCACTAGTTTTTCCTTATCATTTTCTCCATGATGGGGAAAGGGCTAAGATCACCAGCTTCACGTCCCAATTTTAGGTATCACATTGAAATAGAATACCAAAGTCTTTGAGATCAATAAAGCAACTCATGCAAACGCCTTCATCTTCACTTACTTAGTAGTTGCTATATCCCTTATTTATGTTTCTATGTCTCAGTATATTGACTGGAATTTCAGAAAGATGGTGAATAATAATAGACACACTTTCTTGAGTCTAATTTTAAAAGCAATGCCTTTTAAGAATTTTATCATCATGGGTGTCCACTGTTGCAATTTGTTAGATATTTCTTTTCATTCTTATTGCTGATTTAATACAGTTTTTATAAGAGTATGTGCTGAAACTTATTGAATGCCCTTTGTTAGTTTTTGAAATGAACTTGCATTACTTCCCCTTTGGCCAGTTTATTTTAGGCAGCCTATTAATTGATTTATTTTTAGTATATCAGCTATGCATTTCTGAGAAAAACTTAGACATAAATTGCTATTGTTTAAATATACTGCCTAATGCTATTTGATAGTCTTCAATTTAGAATTTTTGCCTTGCTATTCATAACTGAGGTAAGCCTAAAATTTTCTTCTTTGTCTTAGTATTTCCAAATTTAGATACCACAGTTATGCCAACAAAAAAAGAGATCTGATAAACTTTTCACATTTCTATGCTTTCTGGAACAGTTTCCATAATGTGAAGATTATCTTAACCTTGCAAGCTTTAAAAAATTATCAATAATGCCACCACAGAAACATTCTTGCCATGGCCTTGTTACCCTTATTTCTGTAACTATGAGTCTATTTCAGTTTTATGTTTCTTTAGTTAGTCTTGGTAATTTTTCTTTTCCTGGGAAATAGTTAATTTCACAAACATTTAAAACTTATTCATACAGATTTATTCTTAATATTTTCTTGTAAAATTTAAAGTCCACATCTGGAGTTAAGTACCCTTTCTCATTCTTAGTTTTTCATCTTTTTTTTTCTTTTTTTATATTAGCCAAGTATATATACATATATATATATGTATATATATATATATATGTGTGTGTATATATATATGTATATATATATATATATGTAT
>NW_007253573.1:45179-57722 GCF_000164805.1 Carlito syrichta | reverse complement strand
CCCAGGCGGGTCTTGAACCCGCGGACTCAGGCAATCCACTCACCTCAGCCTCCCACAGGCTGAGCCACCGAGCTCGGCTTAGCCAAGTATGTTTATGTAATCATAGTTGTTGTTGTTGTTGTTGTTTTTCTCCTAAAGTGCCAGCTCTTGCATCTATCTATGTTGTTATGAAGTTCTTACATGGGAGGAATGGTGAAATAATTGTCAGCATGAATAATAAAGAAATAATTGGACTTTTTTTTTGGCTGAGAGCTCAATGAGTTTGACTTTGTGAAGCTTCACGGAGTACAGACATTGACAATCTCTACAAATTTGCTATGATTCCATTGTTTATGTATCACATGATCCTAGATTTCAAAGTAGTGTGTCACTTTAAATATGGGACACTGCCAGGCATGGTGGCTCAACCTGTAACCCCAGTACTTTGGGAGGCAGAGGCAAGAGGATTGTCTGAGTCCAGGGGTTTGAGACCAACCTGGGCAATTTGGTGAGACCTTGACTCTACAATAAATCAAAAAGTTAGCTGGGCATGGTAGAATGAACCTGTAGTTCCAGCTACTTGAAAGACTGAGACAGAAGATTGCCTGAGCCCAGCAGGTAGAGGCTGTGGTGGTGGCCGTGAGCATGCCACTGCACTCCAGCCTAGGTGACAGAGTGAGACTCCAACTAAAAAAAAAAAAAAAATTAAATATGGGACACATTAGAATAAAGTCATAAATTGGTGTTGATTCCCTGCCCAATCTGGACAATTAAGGACAGTTTTTTTATTGTCCTCATCTGATGAAATTAAGTAGAGGAAACAAAAAACAATTCTATTCATACTGAATTTCAGAACCATTTTTGGAAGTGGTAAAAGTAGTGAAAAAAAATCACTGAGGTCAGCTTTTGGGGACTTGGCTTTCAACTCAATGAGACACACAGGAAAACATTTTAAAGAAGAGTACACTATCATAATAAGAGCTTCAATATTGATCGGTTATCATTTCAGCATCAGTCAGAATACCATAATGGGGAAAGACCTAAAAATAAATGTGTTGCTTCTATTGAAAGAGCATTCTGACCTAGGTGTCCTGGCATTCAGTTGCTTTGGCACACAACTGCAGAGCATTATCTCTGGGCATTTGTTGTCAAGTGCCCCTCTGATCCAAGCTTTCTCTTGGAAGCTGAGAGTGTCCAGATGCATAAAACACAAGCTTATAGTATTTGCTTCCTTTCACTGTGCTTCATCGGCTTGGGGGGCACAGTGCTTCCCCAGTATGTATTTCCATTTTCAATATACATTTTCTGGACTCAGTGTTTTCAGACCACATCTGCTGTGGTCAGCACTTTCTTGCTCCTGTCACCAGAAAACATTTCCAGTGGCCCATGTCAGTGGTTCTCTACTATGCTCCTGACTTAAGCAGTCAAATCTGCCAGTCATCAAGCTGAGAGAACCCTCTCAGTCACATAATCTTGACTCCCCTCCATTTTTGTCATATATTGTCATCTGAATTTAGTGTGGGCACTTAATCTTTCTATATTTTAGTTTTCTCATTCTCTTTGTAAGTTTGATATATATTTTTTATGTGACTTTATGGTATAGTAATTTTAGAATGCCTTCCTGTCAGGGACAAATGTGTGACTCCCTTCAGTGGATGGAGCCTGACAGACAAACCTAAGAGTAAGGATGTATGCCTTAGTAAGGCATCATTCCACTGCATGTGGACAGTAGGGCTTAGGGGTTCAGGAGGACAGAGATGGAGATTCATGGCAGTGAGAATTCTGATCATGAAAATGATTGAAAACAATGTCTAGTGATTAAATTTTATTTTATTTAGTTAGTAATTGTAAAAATGTACATGTGTTGGCTCTTCTCTTTCATGTCTTTTACAAGCAACTCTGCTTGCACTTAAAATTCATCTTCCTATTTGTGGGCCTGGCACAGTGGGCTTGGCAGAGGAAAGGGGTACTTGGAGTACGCTGACATCTATGAATGAAAGCAACTCTTTATTTCAATCAAGACACCTCTGAAGCATTTTGTCTTTAATCTCACAAAGTCTGGAAAAATGAGGGAACTTGGATCTATAAAATTAGAATGACCACATCTAACTCAACAATTATTGAAATCAGGCGAGAAAAATGATTTTGGTAAAATCTGGTAGATTGCTGAGAAGATATGAGGGACATTTGTTACCTACTCTGTAGGAAAATATCCTAAACAGAACACAGCTTATAACCCCACACTGATAAGAACACCACAACAATTTTTTATTATATCTGGGCTGTAAATCTTTGAACTTCAGACCTAAGTGAAATTCCATCTCTCACATTTTTTTAATGAAGTCAAAATAAATGCAATTACTGAACAGAAGCCAAAGATCACAGGGGGTTATAAGGGGTGCAAGCATGTGGTCAGCACTGTTTGTTTGCATCCTGGCCTTGTTTTCTTGGTGAATATTTCATTAATGGGAGGGCTACAGTGGGGCAGAGATGGCCCTTCCTCCTGATGGATATCTGCTGCTGATTAAATCTGAGCTGGGTTAGCTGTGTGGTAACTGGAAACTTGAGATCTTAACAAGGACATAGGCAAGTAGAATGTAAGAGACGGAAACCACAAGATACTATTATCCCCCGAATAAGACTTTTTTCCAAAGATCAGGCATTTTCTCTTGAAAGCACACTCAGGAATCCCCCAATAAGCATTTATCTTCCGTATTCTGTCCCTTCACTCATCCTCCAAAGACTCAAGAACTCACATTTTTTTCTATTTCACCCGAGTAAAGATAAACATACTAATGAGTAGTTTACCCTGTGGAAGGTCTACTCTTTAAGCAAAGGCTGAGGCTTACAATTAAAATACTCTGGTTTGTGATTAAATAGTCTACTGATTCCTTGTAGTAGAGCTAAAGTTATTTGGAAAATGCAGTATTTTGGATTTTCTCAGAGTAAGCATGACTGCTAAAACCAAAAGTGGCAAGATATCTGAGTAACAGAATAAGTTATTATCTGAGACTTACTTCAGTAAATCTCATTTTCTTGAAGAAACTTCTTGTTAGATTATGTGCAATTTCTGCTGGTGTAAGTCCCCATTCACTTTCATTAAGTCATATTATATATTTAGGGTAAATAGTCTTGGTTTCTCCTCCTAGAGACGAGAAAACTGTCAATATTCAGCTACAGCTGGGTATAATGAATGCCCCTTATCACAGTGAAATTCAAAATAAGACTCACAAATCAGGATTGTAATCTCTAATGCAAGTACACTTGTGTTTCGCTTACACACAGATCAACTCTCCTGGCTTTAGAATATTCTGAACTCTCTCTTATATCCATAATTTCTCTTCAAGGCAAGGGATGGTGTTACTCAAGGAGAAAAGCAGAATCAGTTTCAGCTAATGCTTGTTCTCAACAGAATTGCAAGCATCAAGCTCCTGTCATCTTGCAAATTGCTCTTCCTCACCCCAGAGGCAGACACTAGTGAGCAGCTGAGTGAGAGACCTTGACCTGCTGTGTTTCCAATGAGTTTATGTCACTTTATGCATAATCCATTTTATTTAAGGAATAAAAAAAGCTATGTCTCATTAAACTCTTTAAAATTAGGCCAGCGCCAAAACCGAATCAATTCTCTCAGATAATAATCTAAATT
This sequence comes from Carlito syrichta, assembly GCF_000164805.1. Lineage (NCBI taxonomy): Eukaryota > Metazoa > Chordata > Mammalia > Primates > Tarsiidae > Carlito > Carlito syrichta. Next base: position 54,097 of record NW_007253573.1, on the reverse strand, counting down.
GTTAACTAAACTGAAGGTGTATAGTTTAAGTTGAGATTCCAATAATCTCAAAGGAGGTATAGTCAGTGCCTTCTGTTTTTCCATGTCTCACTTAGATTGACTTTTCAGAATATATATATGTGGAGAAGTTCTTCAAATGCATCTACTATTTACGTTAGTTTGTGAGCTGTAGGTAAGATTGCTGCAATCTCCCTGACAGTCCTGCCTACTACTTCCAAACATATATAACAGAGTGAGGAAGATTTTTTTTCCTGATTACATTGTTAAGTCTTTTGCTTCTTTGTTTCACCAAAAGAAGTCTCAAAGACAACTGTTGACTCAAATAAGTGCTGGACAAATGTGCCCAATGTCCTTAAGCATGTTTGTCCGTTTCAGCCACACGACTGCTGGCAAAGCCACAAAAGGTGATGAGGCAAGGCCGCCAGAAGCCCACAATTGCCACAGTGGGTCAGACAGTCATTTACAGAACATATATCTAATTCTGGACTAATGATGTTGCTGATGGAGTGTCTTGGGCATTTCCATCCTTCAAGTGTTTTGATCACAAAGGGAAAGGGTAGCACAGAAATACATAGGAAACCAGCTTCTAAAAGTGACTCCAAATACCCCTCTTAATTTATGTTAAGTAAAAGTTCTTAAAATGAATAGATTGAAAGTTTCAATAATGCATATTAGGCTTCAGTGTAAGAAATATTGATTAGGTAAAAGATATTGAAAAAAGAAAACACTTATTTGGATATCTGGGAGTACATACATTTTGAATTTGACTCCCTCGAGTAATATGTTCAGGTCCTTCTCTTGAATAATAACAGAATTGCTCTCCTTAGGAAATTAGGTAACTATGTAACAAAATAGCCACAATTGAGCTGTCACATTTTTAAATGTGTCATGGAACATTCTTACCTATGACATGGAGGCAAGATGGCAACTGAGGATGGAAGTAGAAAGCTTTAGGGCAGAAAGAACTTTCAGATTACTAACAAGTTTTATTTGGCCCAACACAGTGCCCAGAGTTGAAAGACGCATGACTTTGCAATTAATTACTAATATTTGAGAATCAGGAAGCTTCACTTAAATATCCAAAATTTTACCACCTCTTGGAAGGATATCTAATTTTTCTTCTGTCCTGGCACCAGTGCAGAAATGGATGGTCCTCTTTGCTAGATGTGCTCCCTGCCCAGCCTCCACTTACTGTCTTCCTACCTGTGGGCATTTGAGTATTAAGCAAACCTCATATCTGTGGATCTTTACAACTCACTCCTGTTACATAACTTGGCACATAGTCATGCCCATATGTAGTATATTGAATGAATGAAAGAATCTGTAGTATCTAGGAGAGTAATAGAAACTTGCAAAAATACATGTTCTCTGACTGAAACCTTGAATGACTATGAGTCCCTCCTGAATTCTAATAACATGTGCTCACCTTAAAGCAGCTTGTGCTGGAGCCTGGTGGCCATCTGTGTCACCACGGCTGTTTCCACCTTGTAGTAAAATGGTTTGTATATGTATATGCATGTCTCTTTAGGCTCTGAACCCCCTTATGCAGATGTCAGTTACCGTACTTCCCACAGAACGGTGACTAAGGAGCCAATCTAATGACTCTCATGTGTATTTGTCAACAATATTTTTAAAGATTGCTCTGTCCTTAGCTCTTAGTTTTAACTTTTGAGAGAAAAACACAAAAATTCTTTCAGTCCTAATGTTTGGAAAAGTCATAATAAGCTGAAAGTTGGTTTGGAATTATTTAAACTATTCCCCAGACTCTCCCTAGAGAAAGAACAAAACCTCAAAGCCCTAAAGGTGTTTGGAAACTGTGGTAATTTGAAATGTCACTTTGTGCATAATCCATTTTATTTAAGAAATAAAAAAGCTATGTCTTATTAAATGCTTTAAAATTAGACCAGCACAAAAACCAAATCAATTCTCTCAGATAATAATCGAAATTGTTAACTAAATTGAAGGTGTTTAGCTTAAGTTAGTTTGTAATTATGAAATATTATGCAATAAAATTCTTGAAAATGTTCCCTTAGCTTTATTTTACTTTTTAAAAATTTTTGGCAGGGTGTGGAAAGAAGAAGAAACATGGACTCTGCTCCATAATAAATGAGTTTGCCCTGGGGCGCAATGTACCCCTTCTATGATCTCATTAATCATCTGGCTTTGCTGGGCAGACAGACTGGCAGCAATGTAATTCGATCCCCATTTCACAGGTGGGGAGGCCAAGACAGCAAAAGGTTAAGTGGATTCTGGAGACCACACAGTAAGAGCATAAAGGAGCTGAGCTTGGCCACTACCCTGAGTACCCCGGCAGTCTCCATGAGACCCGTCATGAAAAAGCAGGGCTGATTGGAGGCCACACACAACATGCCCTCTCAAATGAGAGGGCACTTGACTTGGGCTAGGGTTATAGCAGGAACCCTATAGTCCTGCCTTCAAAATATCTCTCTTAACTCAGGACTTTGGCCAAGGTATTTTTGAGTCCCTGTTTCCACAACTTTAAAATAGTTATAATAATGCAGTTACATTTGAAGTGATGCTTATTTACAATCCATGTTTAAAGAATTCTAGCACACTATGGACATTCAGTAACATTGCCCCACTTTGATCTTGTAACTTGCTCACAGGTAGAAACCTTTTATCTCTTCTTATTCTTAGACTAAGAAACCCTGTGTCTACTATGCACCCATCAGGAGGCCTGAGGAGGACTGACAGGACCAGACTAGTTTCTCTAAGGTCCTGTAAGTTTACAGGATTTCAGCCATATGCTATCACCTATGCCATTGTCACTCCTTTTATGATGCTGAGAAATCTCTATAATTATAAACATCATCAGCTTCCTCCAAACCCCACCACAAATCTCTGTTGCTTACATTCTCTGGGATCCTTTATAAGAAATATTTTCTTACTCTCTAAAGAGCTCTCCGTATATAAAAGATGTATAGTTAAGCATTCTACTATTACCCATTTAGGTAACATTACCTTGCAATGAATGTCATATTTCACCATTGATCCCAAATGAAACATGAATTTCTGTTCAAGACTCTTCATAATAGTGAATAAATAATTGTAAATCAATGATGTTTGGTGTTGGTTATTGAAAGAAAGATAATGAAATAGTGAATGGACAGTGAACTATAAAACCCATGTATCTGTTAAGATCAGAAAGCTTGTATGGCCTGTGTCAGGGTACCAAGCACCCAGTTCCCTAGACAAACACTTGGAAGTCATTCTCAACCTCTTAGCCCTCTCCCTCCAGGCATGCTGCATGTCCTCAGCCCCTTTCAGGGCTGTCTCTTTCTCTCCATCACCTCCTCTCTGCATTCTGACCTTCAGCATTCATCTCATATGTAGATTGTGGTAACAGTCTTCCAACTTGTGCCCCTGCTTCCATTTTCATTCATTTCCTAGTAATCCTTCACACAGCAGCCAGAGTATCTTCCAAAATGCATCTTTTTTTTTTTTTTTTGGTTTAAAATTCTAAGTGACTCTCCTTGATCAACAGGATCATTCTCTCTTTCTCTTTTTTTTTGAGTTGGAGTCTCACTCTGTCTCCCAGGCTGGATGGCATGCTCCCGGTCACTGCAGTCTTGACCTGCTGGGCTCAGACAATCCATCCACCCCAGCCTTCCCAGTAGTCAGAACTACAGGCATGCACTACCATGCCCAGCGAATTTTTTGATTTATTGTAGAGATGAGGTCTCACCTTTTTGGCCAGGCTGGACTCGAGCCCGGAGGCTAAAGCAATCTTCTCACCTCGGCCTTCCAAAGTACTGGGATTATAATCTTGAGCCACCGCACCCAACCAACAAGATCATTTTCTACAGTCATTCTCCCTAGGGCCTCTCATGTTCATCCTGACTTTGATGTCCCATCTACCTGTTCTGTGTGTTTTCCCCATCTCCTCATCATGCTTCTAGAATGGCAACCTCACTAAGCCTGTTTCTGGTGTCTCTGGAGGTTGCTCTCTTCTTGCTTTGAGCCTCTCTTGTGTGTCTTCTCTGCTAGTGTGCTACATGCTCATTTTCTCCATACACTTACTGGTCTGTAGTATTCCTTGGCTTGACTACCATGACTCTAGCTGTGGATTAGCTTTTCCTTTATCCTCCTTGCAACTTAGTATACAGTGCCAATTGAGGATTCATCATGTCGAAAAAGTTCTCAGGTGTTATGAGTTTTTTCCTGAAAATGTTTTCTTTGTTTTTCCACACAGGTTCTATTATTTCTTTTGGATTTCTAGCCCTTCTTTTATCTCATGCTTATTTTAGTCTCTTTCAGATGGCTCAAATATATCAAGTTCTTATGTTCTGTTTTTTGTGTGTTGTGTCTGCTGACTTATTCTCACAGTTGATAGTTTTCTCGCCTTGTTTGCAATTTTTGTTTTAAAGTTCATCTTCTAGGGGATTTATTTGCCTGTGGATACCCTGCGTACTCTGGACTGTGGAAAGTTCCATAAAGAGTGACTTGGTCTTTACTTTAGCATGGCCAAGTTCAGTTTTATTCAATTTCTTGGGAATTCTCATATCATGTGAGAATATATGCTTATACTCTATACCATCCCTGTACCTAACACAAGTCTGATGTTTTGACACCTCACAAGATCTTTTTATTTCTTTTCACTCAGAATCCCATGACTTCATTATTACTTCTATGACTTGTGTTTCTTTTTTCAATTTTTCAAATTATTTTAAAGATGTGGGGTGTAATTCAGGATTAGGTATGCAAGCGGTCATTGTACAGGAAAAGTTTGGGCCTCCCTTTGGTCCCCACTTAGACTGGTTTGAGATCAGATACACTTATTGATGTTATGTGCACCCTCTCCCTCCCCTAGCAGCGTCTCACTATTGCCAATCCCGTTCTTACAGTATTATGCTAAATGTTCAGGGTCCATTTATGAGTGAGAACATGTGGTACTCAGTTCTTTGTTTCTGTAATAGATTACTGAATTTTGTAGACTCTAAATCCATCCAAGTTGCTGCGAAGTCCATATGCTTGTCCTTACTTATGACTGCATAATATTCCATTGTGTATATGTAACACTTTTTTTATCCTGTGTACTTTCGATGTCTGTGGGCAGCATGGTTGGTCCCATGTTTTTGCTATTGTGAATAATGCTGCAATAAACATGCATGTGCAGAATGATTAGAGTTCTTCTGGGTATATTCCCAGTAGGGGGATTACTAGGTCATATGGAAGGTCAGTTTCTAGTTCTTTTAGATATCGCCACACTGTATTCCATAGGCGTTGAACAAGTTTGCATTCCCACCAACAGTGTAGAAGCATTCCCTTTTCTCTGCATCCTTACCAGCATTTGTTGTTTTTTGTTTCATTAATGACCATTCTTATTGGGGTTAGGTGGTATCTAAATGTGGTTTTGATGATGTGAGTTTCTTTTTATGAGAAGATGGCGTTTTCAGATTTCTAGCCTTCAGCTTTTTGCAGGTCCTTGTCCCCATCTTTTATCCCAGCAAGAGCATTTGGACACCATTTCCAAGACACTAGAAACTACATTCATATTCTGTTCCTCTACCTGCCGAAGCATCTGCCTACAAGCTTACTTTCCTAGCTTTCAGCTTTCTTTTCATTTCTGGCATGTGGGAATTTTTCTTTCTTTGTTAGCTCAGCTATGTCTGAAAAGACTTTATTTTTATTTTACTTACCCAATATTTTTCTCCTTTTATAACTGAAAAATTACCACACAATGAATCCATCCTCCTGTTGCATGAACTAGAATCTTCCCACTAGGCTGTTCAGGCTTTGAACTAGGACATGTGGTTTGTCTGGCATTTAGCAACATTTGACTACTGAATAAATAAAACCCCAAGATGAATCTCACCTTCTTCATTTGGCAACTGGATCTTAGGAAAGCCATGAAATTCCTATAGGTCTCAATTTCTTCATTGTTGATTTAAATTTTAAAAAAAAACCCTTCCCTTGTTGCCTTACACAAAAAATGAATTGTGAAAAATGAATAAAATAACATTACAAAAGAACTTTAAAAATTCATAAGTGAAAGGTACTAAAGTAGTTCTTATAACCAGGAAAAATAATGCTCCATTAAGCTATCTACCAACCATTCACTTCATTTTATTATGTGTATATATATATATATATATATATATATATATATATACATTTTTTTTTTTTGAGTTGTAGTCTCACTCTGTCACCCAGACTGGAGTGCAGTGGCTGCTCCTGGCCACCGCAGCCTCAACCTGCTGGGCTCTGCCGATCCTTCCGCCTCAGCCTTCCAAGTAACTGGAACTACAGACATGTGCTACCATGGCCAGCTAATTTTTTATTTATTGTAGAGATGAGGTCTCGCCAAGTTGCCCAGGAGGGTCTTGAACCCGCGGGCTCAGGCAATCCACTCACCTCAGCCTCCCAAAGGCGCTGGATTACAGGCCGAGCCACCGAGCCTGGCTCATTTTAACCAGGATTCTGGGAAACAGAGAGAACTGAGTTCCTATGGTCTCTGCCAGTGGACATCAAACTCCTAAAGTGACGTCAGCAAAGAGAGCTCTAGGACGCTCGCACATTTTCCCTCAAATATAGACCCTTCGTTTGCAGCATTGTATTTGAATGTTTCACATATCAAAACTCAAACTTCTCCCTTTAAACCTTGCTGCCACTCATCCTGTCTTCATTCAGTGTTGAAAGAAATGTGAGTTCTAATGTTGACAGCCTCACTGATTCGTTTTCGTCATCTGACACTAAGCAGCAATTCTCACTCTGGTTCTCAATTGTTGCCATTTATCTAATGGCTTATTATTTATCTTTTGACAAATAATTATTGAATGCCTACTGCATCACAATGATCATGAGGGGCATCTTTCCTCCTTTTTGGAACTTAACAGTACTGGTGTATAGAAGGAAAGGCAGCAACATGTTTAATCATTGGAAGCATTTGCTATAAGAATCTTTGTTTCCTTTGACTTCACATGTTCTAGATCTAAACTAACTTTTCACTGAGTCTGCAGAACTCTCCTCCTAAAACCATGTCTACCTTTATAACCTTATTTCCTACTCCTTTTTAATGTATGCCTTAGTCACTTGTCAGATTGCTCCCCATACCACATCCTGAGCATGTGCCATGGTTTCCTGACCTAGTGCCTCTGAGATTCTGTTCCTGCCTCCTCAATGTTCAGCTCATTTCTCAAGGCTGAGCTCATGTTCTCTGTGCATTATCTGACCTCCCTATTCGGTGGAGATTGCCCCCTTCTCTTCATTTCAACAGATGGGACTCTGTACCTTTCTGACAGTTCTCACAGCTCTGTCAGACATGACATTCACTTAAGCAATGATTTTTCTCCCCCATTCGGAGAATTTTATAAACTGAGTCTATGTCTTCCTTATTTACCTTGGCATTCCTATGGTACTAAGCACAGTATCACCTAAAATTAGAATGTAGTAAATGTTTCCAGACATTCGTTTAATTGGGATGAATATGGGTGAGTTTTCAATGCAGAGAGAATCATTCATTTATGTTTCACAGCAAAACCCCAGGCAACAAGGAAAGCTAAATTAAATTAAAATTGTAGATTAATCAGCACTACAAACTGATGTGGCAATTTATTTATTTAAAGAGCATTTCTGAATCATGAGAATGCCTTAGAAAATTTTTAGCCCATTACTTTGAATCCAGGATTCTAAGAAAATTTCTGATTGAACTGTATACTTTCTCCCTGTGGTATCATTTCACCTATTGAGCAGATGGTACAAATCAAAGCACAGAAGAAGAAATTTCATGGAGGATATAGAGGTTACACACATCCCCATGTCACAGAGCCAGAAATACAAGAAGCATTTGTATTTCCACCCTCGGCCATGGCTTACGCTGCCTGTGCATACTGTTGATTGTCATTAACTATGAAGCCCAGAAAGCATAGCTCTTGGTTGATTATGAAAAATGAGGTATTTTAGGTCAGTGAGGGAGGAGGAATAACATGGATTGCAAATGTGCATTCATTCATTCATGAGCCTGCAAATATTTGGTGTGCATGGCAATATATGTGTTGGTATGCAGGGGCAGAGATGAATGGGGAATAGGTGTTTCTAGCAGGGACCCCAGAGGGTCCTGCTACAGGCAATCCTTGGACTACACTTAGTGAAACTGAACTAGATGTGCATAGTTCATGAGGAGTGAGCCCAAATCTATTCACTGTTTTACAACTGTCTTCTTTAAATTATAAAAAAATAACTTGCAGACTGTTCCATATCAGAACATATTGATGTGTCTATTACTTTGTATACAGCCATAGAGCATCTCATAGTATTTTTTGGTCACTACCATGGCAATGAATATTAAACTGTTTAAAAATGTTTGCCAGATTTAGAAGAGAAATGGAGAGAGAAATACAGACTGCATTGATATTCTTGTACACACATTATTCTATACATACGCTGAATATATCTTTAGATAAACTTTTAGAAGCAGAATTGCTAAGCCAAATAACATGTACTATCTAAATTTTTATGCATATTGCCAATTTATCTTTCATAAAGACTATACCTAATTATGTAGTTTTAAACAATATATATTTACTACCTACTAGGAATAATAATATACTATCCCAATTTCTTTCCTTTTGTATTATTTCTGCTAGGCATTTATTTGAATTGCCTTATTTCACTGAATAGGACCTTTGGAGTAAAGTTAATAGAAGTGGTAAGAGCAGACGTATTCCACGATTATCATGTTAGTCCCCCCTCCCTCCTTTTTTTGAAACAAGATCTCACTCTGACACCCAGACTCAAGTACAGTAGCATGCTCATGATTCACTGCAGCCTCCAACTTCTGGGCTCAAGCGATCCTCCTGTGATAGCTTTCCAAGTAGTTGGGACTCTAGGGACATGCCACCACACGGGATTCGTTTTGTGTGTGTGTGTGTGTGTGTGTGTGTGTGTGTGTGTGTGTG
>NW_007253573.1:29394-45159 GCF_000164805.1 Carlito syrichta | reverse complement strand
TATGTTGCCCAGGCTAGTCTCAAATTCCTGGGATCAAGTGATTATCACACCTCCTGTCCCAAAATGCTAGAATTATAGGCATGAGCCACTGCATGTGGTCAGTTCTCTTTTATATTGATAAACGCACGTAAGATAAACGCACGTAAAACATATACAAGAACGTTCATAAAGTGCTCTGTATCTAAAGGACCGTAGAAACACATATCTGTTCTTGTCAACTTGGGCTGCTTGTTAAGCGATTTTTCTACAGTAAACTGCCATAGTCTGGGCAGTTTATAGACAACAGAAATGTAATTCTCACAGTTCTGGAGGCTGGAAGTCCAAGATTAGGGTGCCAGCATAGGCGGGTTCTTGTGAGGCTCTCTTCCAGGTGTTAATAGAGGAGTAGAGAAACTGCCAACTTCTTGTTATGTCCTCACTCAGAGGAAAGAAGACCCAGAGATTTCTTTGTGATAAATTTTCTGATGATGAATTCAATCATTCACATATATATATATTCAGATTTCTCAGTTGTATTTTTCTTTTATAAAATGTATTTATTTTATCAAATTGTCAAATTTAGTGGTATACTGTTAGGTATTCAGTTCTTTTAAAATTCTTTTTAAAGATTTATAGTTATAACTGATATTGATATTAATAATTTGTGTTTTCTCTTTCTTCCCAGTCTTTTCAGGAATGTATTAATTGATTTTGTTAATATTCTCTACAGAATCTTTGTTTTTTATTTCATTGATTTTTTGCCTTTTGTTATTTTCTTTTCTTTTCCTTTCTTTTTTCTTTGAGTTGGAGTCTCACTTCATCATCCAGGCTTGAGTGCAGTGGCATGCTCACGGCCACCCCAGCATCGACCTGCTGGGCTCCAGAGATCCTTAAGCCTCAGGCTTCCAAGTAGCTGAAACTACAGGTGCACACTACCATGCCCAGCTAATTTTTGATGTATTGTAGAGACGAGGTCTCATCAAGTTGCCCAGGCTGGTCTTGAACCCAAGGGCTCAGGTAATTCACTCGCCTAGGCCTCCCAAAGCGAGCCCAACCTTGTTATTTTCTTTCTTCTAACACTTTGACTTTATTTCACTCTTCTCTTTCTAGCTTGTTAAAGTAGAAGTTTAGGTAATTGACTTTGTATTTTTTTTCCTTTCTAATATAGGCATTTGCAGTTATAAATTTCCCTCTAGCCACTGTTTTTGTGACATCCCACAAATCTTAATAAGTTTTACTTTTTGTTATAAAAAATCAAAAATTTTCTAATTTCCCTCAGCATTTCTTTTTTAATATATGAGCTATTTAGAACTGTATTGTTTAGTTATCAAGTATTGGAATTTTTTTCTACCAAATTTAATTCTCCTGCAGTCAGATAATTTTATTATTTCAAGTCTTATAAATTTATTTTTACTTGTGGCCCAACAGATAATCTCTCTTAATGAATATCCCAGTCACACTTTAAAAACATATGTATTCTATAATTGTTGGATACATTATCTTAGGAAAGTCCACTAAATCGAGTATATTGATTTTGTTTTTCAAGTTGTTCAAAATATGAGGGTTCGAGAGCCACCTGGGCAACTTGGTGAGACCTCATCTCTACAGTAAATCAAAAATCAGCCGGGTGTGGTAGCGCACGCCTGTAGTTCCAGCTACTTGGAAGGCTGAGGCGGAAGGATCACCGGAGCCCAGCAGGTCGAGGCTGTGGTGGCCGGGAGAGGCCACTGCACTCTAGTCTGGGCAATGGAGTGAGACTCCAACTCAAAAAAAAAAAAGGATATTTTTGTCTTTTTGTTTTTATCAATTACTGAGAGTATAGTGTTAAGAAAACTCAACTATTATTGCGAATTTGTGTATGTGTCTTTTAAGTCTTTTAAATTTTCTTCATGTATTTTTGAAACTCATATTAGCTACATAAAAACAAATAATTGTGATATTTCCTGGTGGATTAATAATTTTATTAAAATCCTTCATGAGAAGTATGTCCAGAAAGGTGGAGTAAGAATCTCATAAAGTATGTTTCTCCTAACATCAACAAGAATACTGGCAGATTATGACAAAATTAATTTTTTCAGAACTTTGAAAAGCAGCCAAATGCTTAAAAGAAGCATTTACTCAAGGAAAAAAAGTCTAAACTTCAATAAAAATATCAAACTTTGGGACATTTTAATTTTCCTTATTCCCATCTTTGTATATTCAGGTTCATAGTGTCCTTGAAAAACAAAAGACATTTTAATTTTCCTTATTCCCATCTTCCTGTGGATCATGATAGATGTAAAAGACAAGATCTAAGCAGACATGAAGGGGAAGGAATGGTTTTGAAGCAACCAAAAAGCCCAATTCTCAAAGAAAGTGTTACTATTTGATCTATATGGCAGTTTCATAAAAGTCTAAATAACAGATTATTTTTACTTGACCTGACCCAGGGCTTGTTCAGTGAGTAGAATCTTATCCCCAGATCATTTGTTGGATAAAGAGTAATTGCAATCAACACCCAAACCACCTATAGTAAGAAAAATAGTTGGAGTAATTGCATAACTAGTCAAAAAATTTACAAAAAAAAATCTGGCAAGTGATAAGTCCATGAGTGACTTTGAAAAACTATGACATATTTCTGAGAATCTTGAAGTTCATGCACTTGGTCAGGGTTGTTTGTGTGCTGCTCAAGAAAGACCTGAAAAGGACCTATGCTCTTACCTCGGCTGACCTTGATGTGCTGTGCAATCATGAAATGAAGGCTAAGGAAGAGTCTGTAACTGCTAGAGCTTTGAATAAATGTCCCAACATATTTTGGCAGAGGGTAGAAGACTTACTTGAGTCAAGGCATTTAAATAAACCTACATTCAACGTTTAGTTGACCAATATTTTAATCAAGTAGAGATTTCAGTCTCTACATGGAATGCAGATTTTATAGAAAAATCACTAGATAAGCAAGCAGCATAAACAATAGCAAAGGGCAACAACAAACACAAGGAGAGGCATTGTGATCTCATTTGTAGAGTTGCCGTATCATATTAGTTAAAATTCATTACATTCAATGGCATTAAGTACATTGGTATTGATGTGCACTTATTACTATCATTCATCTCAGAGCTATTTCATCTTCCCAAACTCAAACTATATTATTTTAATTAGCATGCTAATTTTAATCCCCATGACAACCACTAGGAAAAAAAAAACTCAATGGAATACAGTAAAGTAAAATATAAGATACTTAAAATGACCTAACAAAAAAAACTCTTCAACACAAAAAAATTGTAATAGAGGAATGGAGAAATAGGAAAACAAAAAAGACATAGCACAACTAGTAAAATGACTTGTACATCCTAATTTATAAGTAATTGCATACACATAAATGGTTTGAACATTCCAATTAACAGACAGAGATTGACAAAATAGATTTTTAAAAAACACATAAATCAATTGTATGTTGTCTAGAAGAGGCATGCTTTAGGTTCAATGACAAATAAAAGTTTGGAAAAAAAATCTAAGAAATATAATACCACACAAACAGTAAACAAAAGAGAACTAGAGTGGCTACACTAATAATAGACCAAATAAACTTTGAAATACAAAAATTTTTACTGAAGATAAAGGACATTTTATAATTATAAAAGTGCCAACTCATCAGGAAGATATAAAAATTATAAACATATATGCACCTAACAACAGAACCCTCAAACATACAAAGCAAAACCTAAAAAACCTGAAGGGAGAAATGGACAATTCAATAATTATAGTTAGAGACATTGGCACCCCACTTTCAATAATGGATACTACAACTAGATTAACAAGGAAATAGATGACTTTAACAACACTGTAAACTAGCTAGGTGCAACAAAAATACCTATAGACAAGTCCACCCAAGAGTAACAGAATATACATTCTTCTCTTATGCACATGAAATATTCTCAGGATAAACCATGTGCTGGGCTATAAAAAAAGCTTCAATTGCTAAAGGGTGAGCTTAGACAAAGTAGTTTCTACAATCTTAATGGAATAAAACTAGAAATCAATAGCAGAAGGAAATTTGGTAAATTCACAGTATTGTAGCAATTAAAATTTACTCTCTTAAAAAATCAACAGATCAAAGAAGGAATTAGAGGTAAATTAGAAAATAAGTTGAGATGATTGAAAATGAAAGCACAGTATACCAAAACTGGTGAGACGAAGTTGAAACAAACCTTAGAAATCTCAAACCAATAACTTGATCTTCCACCTTAAAAAATTAGAAGAGTAAACTAAACCTCAAAAAGCAGAAGAAAGAAAATAATAAAGATTAGAATGAAAATAAATAAAATAGGTAATTGAAAAGTATCAAAGAAAAACAATGGAATAAAAAATTGATTCTTTGAAAGATCAGTAAAATTGAAAAACTTTAGTTACATTGATCACAAGAAAGAAGACTCAGATTATCAACATCAGGCATAAAAAAGAGAACCCATTACTATCAGTCTTACAGAATGTCTTTAAAATTATAAATATTATACTGTGATAATTCTATGCCAACAGATTAGATAATCTTAATAAAATAGTAAATCCACACTACTGAAAATAACCCAAGAAAAAATGGACTATATGAATAGCACATTAACAGTAAAAAGATGGAATTAGTAAATAATGAACTTCCCCCAAAGAAAAGCCAAATATCAAACCAAATGTCTTCACTGGGGTATTTTACTAAATATCTAAAAAAGAATAACAATTTTTCACTAGTGCTACCAAAATATAGAAAAAAGAATATGCTTTTTAACTCATTCTATGAGACCACTATTATCCTGAGATTAGAATCAAAGTCATAAAAATAAAAGAAAATTATATACCAACATAGCTTATGAATATAGGTACAACAATTCTTAATACTGGCTAATCAAATCCAGCATCATATAAATATATAAAAAGAATTATAAACCATGATCAAGTGAGATTTATCCATAAAATCCAAGGTATCTTTAACATATGAAAATCAATCAATGTAATGCTTCATATCAAAAGAATAAAGGGCAAAGAGCAAAATGATTTATGTCAACAAACACAGAAAATTAATCTGACAAACTTAAAACCCTTTTCATGATTTAAAAAAATTTCTCAACAAACTGGGTATAGGAGGGTAGTTACCCCTTATGATAAAGAGTGTCTATGTAAAACATCATACTTAATGTTGAAAGACTAGATGATTTTCCCTAAGATCAGGAGTAAAACAAGGATATTTGCTCTAACGACTGCTATAATATTGTACTAGAAGTTCTAACCAAGGCAATTAGGCAAAAAAAAAAAAAGATTTAAAATACATCTAGATTGAAAAAGAAGTATAAATATTTCCATTTGCAGATGAGGATTATCTTGTATACATAAAATACATAAGAATGCCTCACAATAGACAATAGACAAATTCAGAACAGTTGCAGAATACAAGATAAGACAATCTGCTCCTTTTTCTTCCTGAGTCAGATTATAGAAACTAAAAATATACTTTAATCTTCCCCAGATTTTCTGTCTTGAAGCTGGCCATGAAGAAATTATCTAACCTACTTTGTCTGATTGTAAGTCATAAGATCCCCATTTCAGAAGGGACCCTGTCCCATGAGGAAGAAATGCTGCTTGGAAAGGCCAAGAAGAATCTGAACAGACAGACCTTGATGGATTTTCTCACTCCATCTATTAGTATTAGACCATACCCTCTTTGTCCAATCACATTTCTACACAGTTGTTCATACTTTAATTATGCCTATCTAATAAAATCTCCTCAAAATACTCAAGAGAATGAGATAACTTCTGGACAGCTAAGCTCATGGAGGCTTGTAGGAAGGTGAGAAAGAATTCATCTGAGTGTTAGGAAGGTGACACACCACAACTCCACTGGAACAAAAGCTTCTGTGCTCCCATCCTGACTTTGCCCTATGTATCTCTTCATCTGACTGTTTATTTAAATAGTGTATAATATTTTTACAATAAATCAATAAACCTAATTATGTGTTTTCCTGAGTTTGTGAACCACTCTAGCAAATTAATTGAGTCTAAGGAAGGGGTCATAGGAACACAAACTTAAAACTAGTCGGTCAGAAGTTCCTGAGGCCCAGACTTGCAACTGGCATCTGCAGTGAGGGCAGTCTTGGGGAACTGAGCCTTCAGCCTGTAGAATATGACACTATCTTCAGGTAGATAGCATCAGAATTGAATTGGACTAGAGGGCATCCAGGTGGCGCACACTGCAGAACTGATTGTTTGCTTGTTGGTGGAGAGGAATCCCCACATATTTGGTCACAGCAATCTTCTGTATTGATTGTTGTGGTGTGAGAGCAGAGAAAAAGTTTGTCTTTGCTACACAGTTCTGCATTACAAAATTCAAGTGTCACCAGCAGTTCTGCAGGCCACTTAGGCCTAGTACAGAAATGGGTCTGTATTTATAAAAATAAGTCATTTATCTGTCTCCAGTTCATACCACCAGCTACACATTCCCTGAACTAATTTCTAAAACTTCCTGGGGATGTCTGAAATGTGGTTTCAGCACATCCCTAGAAGGCCTACGTATACTTTGTATTTTTATTCTTTTTTTGAACTATTCTGGCTTCTTCTGATGAAGTCTTTCTCCAAGGCTCCAAAATTTGCCTTACAACAGTTGATACAAGTGTTGTCCCTAAGAAGATGGCTGGTGTTAAATGACTGAGCCAAATTGCTTCTGAGTCTGCACAAATCGCCCTCTGCTGTGGTGAATCTCAGGGTTTTTCACACCAGATTCTATCACTGCATCTCACTAATGTGCCATGGGTAGACCAGATTGCTCTGTGTGCTCTCTGAATTCTTCAGAAAGTGGTGAGAGTTGGGAGCTTGGTGGCAGCTTTCCCTTTCCCTTCTCAGAGATTTCTGCATAAAGCATCTCCTGAATATATCTTTTTAATCAAACCTCCTTCTCCCAGGAGAACAAAATCTGGCCCATATCGGAGTTGTACCAAAGGACAAACAATAATAGCTAACATATACTTATCAAACCCTCACTATATGCCAGACACATTCATAAGCTTATTTGGTTTTTAAAATTATCTAATTGAGGCAGATACTATTAGTAACTCCATCAATTGGTATGGTCATATGATCTTTCTTCTTCAGCTTATTGATATGGTGGCTATCATTAGTTGATTTTATAATGTTAAACATTCTTGAGTATGTCCAATTTGGTCATGATAAATACTCTTTTTACCTTTTACATGTTTTGGTAGTGTGTGGTTTTGGAAAAATTTGTTCATTTCTTGTAAGTCATCATATTTATGAGTCTAAAAGTGTTTGTAGTATTACTTTATTGTCTTTCCACTGACTTACAGAAGTATAGAAATATTTTCTATTTTTTTCTGACAGCGATGATTTGTGTCTCTTGTATTTATGTATAATATATATATCTTATATACAAAAGTGTAATATATATATTTTAGTATTGCTGAGAGTATATTTATTTTATTAATATCTTTAAAGAACCAGCTTTTTATTTTATTGATGTTTCCTAGTGTTTCTTACTTTAGTTTCATTCGTTTCTGCTTTTGTTTTTATGATTTCCTTTCTTTTACTTGTTTGGACTTATTTCGCTTTTGTTTTTCTATTTTCTTGAGATGTGAACTTGAGTATGACCTTTTCTTCATTTCTAATTTGAGCATTTCAGTGCTATGAATTTCCCTGTCAGTACTGTTTTGGTTGCATCGCACATATTTTGCTTTGTTGTGTTTTCATTTTTATTCAGTTATATATATTTTACATTGCCTTTGAGACTTCTTCTTTGACCGATGTAATAATTTAGAAATGTATTGCTTAATTTTTATGTTGAGATATTTTTCTGTTGCCTTTCTGTTATATATTTCTAGTTTTGGTTTCATTATCATCAGACAACATACTCTCTGTATAATTTTATTTCTTTTAAATTTGTTGAAGTTTGCGTGTTTTGTTTCGTTTTTTGCATCAGAATCTCACTCCGTCACCCAGGCTGGAATGCAGTGGCACAATCATGGCTACTGCAACCTCTTCCTGCTGGGCTCAGGCAATCCTTCCACCTCAGCCTCTCAAGTAGCTGGGACCATACTCAGCTAATTTTTTTATTTATTGTAGCGATGAGGTCTCACAATGTCACCCTGGCTACTTTTTGATTTATTGTAGAGAGGAGGTCTCGCCAAGTTGCCCAGGTGGGTCTCAACTTCCTGGGCTTAGGCCCTTCTGTCTTGGCCTCCCAAAGTACTGGGATTACAGGCTTGAGTCACCACATCTGGTCTTACAATTTGCTTTGTAAAACAGCATATCGTATATCTTGGTAACCATTTTATGGGCCCTGAAAAAGTATATGCTGCTATTGCTGGGTGAAGTGTTCCATACATATTAGTTGGATCCTGTTGATTAACTGAGTTGTTCAGATCTTTCATATTCTTACTGATTTTATGTTAAGGTACCCAATTATTAGCTCTGTCAGTTTTTGTTTTATATATATATTGGTGCTTTTCTTTTCTTTCTTTCTTTTTTTTTTGAGTTGGAGTCTCACTCTGTCGCCCAGACTGGAGTGCAGTGGCCGCTCCCGGCCACCGCAGCCTCCACTTGCTGGGCTCCGGTGATCCTTCCACCTCAGCCTTCCAAGCAGCCGGAATTACAGGCATGCACTACCACGCCCGGCTGATTTTTTGATTTATTGTAGAGATGAAGTCTTGCTGCCCAGGCGGGTCTCGAACCCGCGGGCTCAAGCAATCCACTCACCTCAGCCTCCCAAAAAAGCAGGATTACAGGCTAAGCCTCCGAGCCCGGCTAGGGTTTTGTTTTTCAAGGCATACACATTTATGACTGTCAGGTCTTCCTGGTGGTAGATTGACCATTTACCATTATGTGATGTTGCTCTTTGTCTCTAGTTTTGTTTTTGTTTTTTTTTCCTAAAAGCTATTTTGTGGTCATGCTCGGTGGCTCAGCCTGTAATCCCAGTACTTTGGGAGGCTGAGGCGAGTGGATTGCCTGAGCCCACAGGTTCAAGACCCACCTGGGCAACTTGGTGAGACCTCCTCTCTACAATAAATCAAAAATTAGCCAGGCATGGTAGCACACGCCGGTAGTTCCAGCTACTTGGAAGGCTGAGGTGGAAGGATCGCTGAAGCCCAGCAGGTGGAGGCTTCGGTGGCTGGGAGCATGCCACTGCACTACAGTCTAGGCAACAGACTGAGACTCCAAGTTAAAAAAAAAAATAAAAGCTATTTTGTGAGATGTTGATATAACCATTTCTGCTTTTTTAGAATTAATATTTGCATGATTTTTAAATCCTATTATTTTCAACTTATGCCATAAAACTTTGAGTTTTGAGTTTCTTATCAATTGCACATAATAGGATGCTTTTATTCTTTCTTTCTTTTTCTTCTTTTTTTTGGGGGGGTCACTCTGGCAGACTCTGTCTTTTGATCAGTGTACTTAGACCATTTATACTTGTAATAATTTATGATATGTTAGCCCTTAGGTCTGCCTTTTTTTTTTCTATTTGTTTCTTCAGATTTTTATTTTTCTTTTCTTATGTTCTGTGTGTTAAACCTTTGCTAGGCTTCGATCTCGAGTTATTTACAGTGACTTTTAGTATATGTTTGTATAGTTTTCATAGTGGTTTCTCTGGGAATTAAAAGATACATATGTGACTTTTTTAGCTTAGAAAATATAGTTTATTTAGAAAGTAAGTTAGGGAGAGAGGAGAGAGAGAGAGAAAGAGAGAAAGAAAAAGAGAGAGGGAGAAAGAGAGAGAAGATTCACCTCCCCAAGGGAGGGGGAGACAAAGCTTAGGAAACATGGTGGCAGCCATAGCTCAAAGAGCACAATGGCCACATCAGAGTCTATTAAGGTGATGGCCATATATGTGACTTATAAGAGTGTACTGATGTCATCATCTTACCATTTCTCACATTTTAAATAAAATGTGAAATCTTCACATCCAATTAGTTCTCTTTATCTTCCCACTGTATCTTGAGTATCAGATGGTGATACATTTTTTTTGTTTTTATCATTATTTGTTGTAAATATGATTTATAAATCTCCCAAGAAAATAAGATAGTCTATGTAACCATTTTTGTGCCATTCCTTCTTCCTTCCTGATGCTCCACATTTTCTTGTTTTATCATTTTCTCTCTGTTTGAAGAATTCTCTTTAGCTGTTCTTTATAGATATGTCTGCTAGTATCAAATTCTTATAGTTCTACATCTGAGAATGTTTTTATTTCCTATTTATTTGTGAAAGGTAGTTTTGCAAACATGAAATTTATGGTTGACATTTCCTTTCTTTCAGAACTTGGAAAATATTTGGCACTTTCTTCTGAACTCTGTCATTTAAACTGGTGTTTCCCTATATGTAATGTGTTGCTTTTCTCTGGTTGTTTTCAAGGTGTTTTTTTTTTTAATGTTTAGTCTTCAACATTTAATTATGGTTTCTTGGCATAGATTTCTTTGAGTTTATCCTGTTTCAGGTTTACACAGCTTTCTGGATCTGTAACTTTGTGTCTTTCACCAAAGTTGGCAAGTTTTTGGCCATTATGTCTTCAAATACTCTTTCAGGTCCACTCTCTTTTCTTCTTGCACTCTAATGATACAAATTCTGGCTCTTTCATTATTGTTGCACAGGTCTTTGAGGCATTGTTCATTCTTTTTCCAGTCTATTTTTTCCTCTCTTGTTTAGATTGAGTGGATTCTATTGTTCTGCCCTCTAATTCAGTGGTCTCCAACCTTTTTGGCAGTAGGGACCAGTTTTGTGGAAGACAATTTTTCTGCAGACCAGGAGCAGGAGGGATGGTTTGGGGATGACTCAAGCACATAACATTTATTATGCACTTTATTTCTATTATTATTCAATTGTAATATATAATGAAATAAATTATTCAACTCACCATCTTTAAAAAGGAGCAGATGGAAACGGTAAATAAAATAATGGACTGGCCACACATGGACTGAAATAAGTGTCAGATTCTGACTTAAAGTCTGCCACCAGATGCAGTGTACAATTGAAGTATATGAACCCATTTGCCAGTCACTGATAGGGTTTTGATATTAAGTCTGCAAGCAATTGATTTATTATGGTCTTTGTACGGTCAAACCTCACTGCTAATGTTAATCTGTATTTATAGCCACTCCCTGGCACTAGCATCATCGCCTCAGCTCCACCTCAGATCATTAGGCATTAGATTCTCATAAGGAATGTGCCACCTAGATCCCTCACATGTGCAGTTCATAATAAGGTTTGCACTTCTATAAGAATCTAATGTCCGATCTGACAAGAGGCCAAGCTCAGGGGGTAATATGAGAGATGGGGAGCAGCTGTAAATACAGATGAAGAAGTTTTCCTTGCTTGTCTACCTGTTCCTCACCTTCTGCTATGCAGCCCAGTTCCTAATATGCCATAGGGGACCTCTGCTCTAATTTATTCATTCATCTAATTCTTTACTCTGCTATCTTCATTCTACCATTGAACCAGTCTACAAGTTTTTAAAAAATGTGTTATTTTATTTTCAGTTCTATAATTTCCATCGGTTTTTTATAACTTCTTTTTTATTGCTTATATTTCATACTGTTTCTTTTGTTTAAGAGAATTTGTCATTGATTATTGAAGCATTTTTATGATAACTACTTTAAATCCTTGTTATATAATTCCAACATCTGGTTCTTCCAGGTATCAGATGTCTTTTCTCTTTGAAGTTGTGATTTCCTTGGCTCTTAGTATTATGGGTGCTTTAAAAATTGTATTCTGGGATTTTATCTATTATGTTAGGAGACTCTGAATCTTTGTTTGTTTTAGCAGCAGTCACCTTGTTTAGGTTAGCACCAGGTTCCTGCCCACTTTTGTTAGCTGCAGTTCCAGTGGTGGTTTAATTTTCTGAACCTACAAGTGCAATTTTCGTCTGGTAGGCTATCTGATGCTCCCAGAACTCTGGTTGGTCTCTACAGAAGCTGGAGAGAAGGTGGAAGTTGTTTTCCCAGGTCAGTCTCTGGGAGTCTCTTGGTGAAGAGAACTGTAGTAGGATTCCTCTACCATTTCCCTCCAACAATTTCTGGCAGGGAGAAGATAGTCTCAAGCCTGCAGGAACTAAGACTTCCTGGACCAGGCTGCTTACTATGTCTGGATCCTTTGACTGCCTGGCCTGTTGTCTCTGGGTGTGGAAGGTTGAGAGACTCAGGCCCCCAGACACAAAAAGGTTTTCTGAACTATGTGCCTTTTCAGCTTGATGTCTCAGTGTTAAAAGGGTCTCCTCCTACAAGGACAAAGAAGTTTACTGAGCAGGCTTCCTCATACTAACTTTGCCTTCCAGCAACCTCAGGATTTATAGTGGAAAGGGGAGCCTCAGGGCTAGCAGGGAAGGAAATGGCCTCTCTTGGTCACTGATTTCCAACAGGGCTCCAAATCAATTCCACTTGCCAGTAGCATCTTATTTGCCTGATATTGCTAGAGGGACTCCTGTTACATCTGGTAGAGAAATGAGCTCATCTATGGGTCTGAGAATACTGTATCTGGGTGGCCATCTGGTGTTGGGTGAGGAATACAGGACACCCAGTGCAGTACTGCTTCTCCATGCCTGGTCCCAAACCAATTAAAACCTTCTACTTACCATATTTGGTTGTCTTTTGTGTCATGCCTAGAGTTTATAGTTATGCTTAGCAGGAAAGAACAGGAAAAAAACAAATTTACATTGTCTTGTGTAGACCAAAAGCCTGCCCTAGATTACCTTTAAGAGTCAATTTTCATTTCTATTTGGAATTTTCTTGATGGTTTCATTATAGTTTTCTTCCACTGCCAATGGCCACCCACACCTCCTCCTCTGACTTGTCATTTCTTTTTTTTTCTTTTAGTTGAGAGAATTGCTATGGTTTCTTGATTTTTAAAATATATGTTATTGTTTGGATTTTGTTTGACACAGAGAAGTCTACAGGGCTTGGGTATTATAAACATGGAAATAGATTAGGCTATTTTTCATGTTATCACTGGTCATAACTGTCACATAAGTATCTTGCATGAGTATTTATAAATTATGGTATGAATGTTAAACCACAACATAAAATAATTGCAACACAGCCTTGAAGACTTTGTAGTCTTTTCCCCATAAACGTCAAGTACTAGAGAGGAACTCTAATTATTCAAACTCTTTTTTTAAAAAATTATTTACTTATTTATTTTTTGCATTGTAGAAGTCAGATGACATATTACATGTGAGAATATTTTTAGAGTTCTTTTGTAAATTTTTTTTAAAGATGTGCGGTATAATTTAGGATTAGAAATGTTCGTTATGCAGGTCCCCTTGTTGATGAGGTGTGCCCCTGTCCCCCAGCAGATTCCCACTACTGTCAATTCCATTTCACCCTTACCTCAGCAGTTTCCCACTACTGCCAATCCTTTTCTTATAGTATTTCAATAATTGTTCAAGGTCTACTTATGAGTGAGAACATGTGATACTCAGTTCTTTGTTTCTATGATAGATCACTCAGTATTATGGACTCTAAGTCCATCTAAGTTGCTGTGAAATTCATAATTTTGTCCTTCTTTGTGGCTGCGTAATATACCATCGTGTATATGCATCACATTTTTTTTTAATCCAGTACTCTTTTGATGGTCAGCAGAGTTGGTTCCATGTTTTTGCTATTGTGTACAATGCTGCAATAAACAAACATGTGCAGAAATCTTTTTCTAGAGTAATTTGAGTTCCTCCGGGTATATTCCCAGTAGAGGGATTGTAGGGTCGTTAATTTTTAGACCTTTTAGGAATCACCAAACTGTTTTCCACAGAGGTTGTACTAGTTTACACTCCCACCAACAGTGTAGAAGTGTTCCTTTTTGGCCACATTCTCTCCAGCAGCTGTTATCTTTTGAGTTATTGATGATGGCTATTGTGATTGGAGTTAGGTGGTATCTCAGTGTGGTTTTAATTTGCAATTCTTTGATGACTAGTGAGTCTGAGCATTTTTCCATATATCAGTTGGTTGCTCGTATGTCTTCCTTTGAGAAGTGTGTATTCATATCTTTTGCTCACTTTGCAATGGCGCTGTTGTTTTTTTCTTTTCGGCACATTTGAGTTGGGCCTTTGTCAGACATATAGTTGGCAAATATTTTTTTCCAGTCTGTGGGCTGTTTCCCTGCTCTCTTGATGGTTTCTTTGACTTTGATGAAGCTTGCCGGTTTGATGAGGTCCCACTTATCTATCTTATATCTTATTTTTTTTAACATTTTTAAATTATAAAATTGTGGGGTACAGTTAAGGGTTATGTATACCAATGTGCATCGTTCAGGCACCCTTGTTAATAAGAGGTGTCTCCCCATCCCCAGACAGATATTGACTACCGTTAGTCCCACCTCCCCTCCCCTCCCTGCTCCCCCCCCCATAGTTTTCCACCACCATCAGTCCTTTTTTAATAGTATTATGGTAGATGTTCAAGGTCCACTATATGAGTAACATGTGATACTCAGATCTTTGTTTCTGTGAGAGATCACTCAGTTCCATCCAGGTTACTGTGAAATTCATGATTTTGTTCTTTTTCATGGCTGCATAGTATTCCATCGTGTATATGTACTACTTTTTTTTTATCCAATCCTCTTTTGATGGACAGCATGGTTGGTTCCATGTTCTTGCTATTGTGAACAATGCTGCGATAAACATTCGTGTGCAGGTATCTTTTTGATAGAGTGATTTGAGTTCTTCAGGATATATTCCCAGTAGGGGAATTGAGGGGTCATATGGGAGGTTGATATTTAGAGCTTTTAGGAATCACCACACTGCTTTCCACAGAGGTTGCACTAATTTCCACTCCCACCAACAGTGTAGAAGTGTTCCCTTTTCCCCACACCCTCTCCAGCAACTGTTTTTTTGAGTTATTGATAATTGCCATTCTGACTGGAGTTAGGTGGTATCTCAGTGTGGTTTTGATTTGCATCTCCTTGATGATTAGTGAGGCTGAACATTTCTTCATGTGTCTGTTGGCTGCTCAGATGTCTTCCTTTGAGAAGTGTCTGTTCATATCTTTTGTCCACTTTATAATGGGGTTGTTTGTTTTTTTCTTTTCAGCACGTTTGAGTTCCTTATAGATTCAAGATGTTAATCCTCTGTTGGACCTGAGTTGGCGAATACTTTTTCCCAGTCTGTGGGCTGTCTCCCTGGACTCTTGATGGTTTCTTTGGCTTTCCAGAAGCTTGTCAGTTTAATGAGGTTCCACTTGTCTATCTTATCTCTTATGGCCTGTAGGTTTCGGGTATTGTTCAGGAATTGGATGCCAGTTCCAATTCCCATAAGGGTATATACTGCATTTTCTAAGGTTCTTATGGTTTGGGGTTTTACAGTTAGGTCTCTGATCCATTTAGAGTTAATTTTTGTGTATGGGGACAGATAGGGGTCTTGTTTGAGTCTTCTGCATGTGGTCAGCCAGTTTTCCCAGGACAATTTACTGAATAGGTTCTCCTCTCCCCAGTGGTAGGTGGTGGAGGCTTTGTTGAAGATGAGTTGGTTGAGAAATTGAGGTTTAGCTTCTGGAATCTCAATTCTATTCCATTGGTCTATATGCCTGTTATTGTACCAGTACCAAGCTGTTTTGATTATTGTAGCTTTATAGTAAAGTTTGAAGTCTGGTAATGTGATACTGCCTGCTTTGTGTTTTTTTGCTGAGGATTGCTCTGGTTATTCTTGGTCGTTTAGTGTTTCCATATGAATTCCTGTATTGTTTTTTCTAGGTATGAGAAGAATGTTGCTGGTAATTTGATGAATATTGCATTAAATCTGTAGATTGCCTTAGATAGGATGGACATCTTCACAATGTTGATTCT
>NW_007253573.1:9492-29357 GCF_000164805.1 Carlito syrichta | reverse complement strand
AATTGGTTGCCAGTTCCAATTTCCATAAGGATGTCTCCTGCATTTTTTAAGGTTCTTATAATTTGAGGTTTAACGTTTAGGTCTTTGATCCATTTAGACTTGACTTTTGTGTATGGTGATAGGTAGGGGTCTTGTTTTAATCTTCTGCATGTAGTCAGTTAGTTTTCCCAGTACTACTTACTGAATAGGTTTTCCTCTACCCAATGATTAGTAGTGGAGGCTTTGTAGGAAGATGAGTTGGTTGAAGAATTGAGATTTTGCTTCTGGAATCTGTATCCTGTTTCATTGGTCTATATGCCTGATCTTAGACCAATGCCAGGTTATTTTGGTTGTTATAGCTTTAAAATAAAGTTTAAAGTCTGGGAGTGTGATAACTCCCAATTTGTTTTTGTTTTTGTTTTTGTTGAGGATTGTTTTGGCTATTTGTGGTCATTTATGTTTCCATATGAATTCCTGTATTGTCATTTTAGGTCTGAGGAGAATGCTGCTGGTAATTTAATAGGTATTGTGTTAAATATGTAGACTGCCTTGGGTAGGATGACATTTTTTTTTTTTGAGTTGGAGTCTCACTCTGTTGCCCAGGATTGAGTGCTGTGGCATGCTAATGGCAACCCCAGTGTTGACCTGCTGGGCTCTGGTATTCTTTCACCTCAACATTCCAAGTAGACAGAATTACAGGTGTGTGCTACCATGCCTAGCTAGTTTTTTTATTTTATTGCAGAGACAAGGTCTCGCCAAGTTGCCTGGGCTGGTCTTGAATCCGGCAGGCTCAGGCAATCCCACTTGCCTCAGCCTCCCAAAGTGCTGGGATTACAGGTTGAGCTACCAAACCCAGCCAGGAGGGACATCTTAACAATGTTGATTCTTCCAATCCATGAGCATGGAATAGTTTTCCATTTGTTTGTTTCATCTTTTATTTCTTTGAGCAGTGTTTTGTAGCTTTTGTTGTAAAGGTCTTTCACATCTCTGGTTAGGAAAAATGCCAAGGTATTTCATTTTTTTGTGGCTATTTGAATGGGATTGTGCTTTTTATGTAGATTTCTGTTTGTTTATTATTGGTGTATAGAATGAAACTGACTTTTACACATTTGCTTTATGCCCTGAGACTTTGCCAAAGTCCTTTATCAGTGCAAGTAGGTTTTTGACAGCTTCTCTTGTGTTTTCGAGGTATAGAATCATGTCATCTGCAAAGAGGAATAATTTGACTTCCTCTTTTCCTGTTTGGATGCCTCTGATCTCCTTCTCTTGTCTGATGGCTCTAGCTAGGACTTCCAATACTATATTGAACAGGAGGGGTGAGAGTGGGCATCCTTGTCTTGTTCCAGTGTTCAAGGGAAATGGTTCCCCTGTCTGTTTAGCAGTATGCTGGCTGTGGGTTTCTCGTAGATGGTTCTTACTATTTTGAGGTATGTTCCATCTATGCCTAGATATTTGAGTGTTTTTATCAAGAAAGGGTGCTGGATTTTAATCAAAAGCTTTTTCCACATCTAAGGACATAATCATGTGGTTTTTGTTTTTACACCTATCGATGTATTTAATTACGTTTATGGTCTTGTGTGTGTTGAACCAGCCCTGCATCCTAGAGATGAAGCCTACTTGGTCATGGTGGATGATTTTTGAGATGTGTTGCTGGATCTGGTATGTTAGGATCTTGTTGAGAATTTAGCATCTATGTTCATCAAGGATATTGGCCTGTAGTTCTCTTTCTTGGTTGGATCTTTACCTCATTTGGGTATCAATGTGATGCTAGCTTCATAAAATGTTTTGGGGAGTGTTCCATCTTTCTCAGTTGCCTGGAATGCTTTCAATAGGATTGGTATCAGTTTTTCCTTGCATGTTTTGTAGAATTCTGCTGGAAAGCCATCTGGTCTAGGGTTTTTGTTTTGTTTTGTTTTGTTTGTAGGTAGTTTTCTTATGATATAGTCAATTTCCTGGATTATTATTGTTCTATTTAGAGTTTTGACTTCTTGTTTCAATGTGGGGAGGTTGCATTTTGTCAGAAAGTCCTCCATTTCCTTTAGGTTTTCAAGTTTGTTTCCATACAAGTGTACACAGTAATCTCTGATAATCTTTTTTATTTCTTCGGGGTCAGTTGTAACTTGATCTTTTGCATTTCAATTGTGTTTATTTGGGCTTTTTCTCTCTTTTCTTGATCAGTGTAGCTAGGGGACCATCAATCTTGTTTATCCTTTCAAAGAATCAGCTTTTTGTTTCCTTGATTTTTTGTATTATCTTTTTTCTTCTATGTCCCAAATTTAAATTTTTATTTTGGTGATCTGGATTCTTCTGTCAGAGTTAGGGTTTTGGTAGTCTTGCTCTTCCAGCTTCCTTAAGTGATTTCTTGGGCTGTTAACTTGTGATCTTTCCATTTTCTTCATGTGTATTCATAGAGAAATGAATTCCCCTCTTAGTACTGTTTTTATGGCATCCCAGAAGTTTTAATGTTTCTTTATTTTCATTTGCTTACAGGTATCTTTTAGTCACTGTTTTGATTTTCATGCTGACCCAAGAGTTGTTTAGCATCACGCTCTTTAGTATCCATGTCTTTGTGGGTTTTGGGAGAACTTCGTTGGTGTTATTTATTTTTATTCCACTACTGTCTAAGAAGGTGCATGGCAGTTTTTCAATCTTATGGAATCTTATGGAATTTAGGCTTGATTTATGGCTGAGGATATGATCGATTTTAGAATACATTCCATGTGATGATTAGCAGAATGTATATTCTGTGGTTGTTGGGTGAAGAGTTCTGTAAGTATCAAATAAGTCTATTTGGTCAAGTGTCACATTGAGGTTCCGGATCTCCTTGTTGATTTTTTTGTCTTGAAAACACAGTTAAATCACCCAAATCAACCTTGGTGATTTGTCTAAGGTTGTGAGTGGGGTATTTAAGTCCCCAGCTATAATAGTGTTAGAGTTAAAATCTTTTTAAAGTTTACCTAGAAGCTGTTTTTACAAAAGTTGGTGCATATATGTTTAAGATGGATATTTGTTATTGATGGAGTGAACCTTTATCTTTATGTATTGACCTTCTATATCTTTTTAAAGTTTTGATAGCTTAAGGGGTATTTTGTCTGATATTAAGATCATGACTCCTGCTTTCTTTTGTGTTCTGTTGCCCTGAAATTTTGTTTCCCATCTTCTTACTTTGTGTCTGTGAGTGTCCTTTCTGGAGAGATGAGTCTCCGGGAGACAATATATTGTTGCCTCATGATATTTTATCCATTTTGCCAGTCTATGTCTTTTCAGTGGTGCATTTAAGTCCATTTACATTCAGGCTAATTATTGAGATGTGAGAATTTACCCTTGTCATGAAGTTCTTATAGTTTGTTGTTGCTGCTGTTTGTTTGTTGTCTTTCTTTTGATTTTTTGGTTGATTTAACTGTGTTTTCAATCTTTTTCCTGCATTCTTTTGAAAGTCATTGTCATTCTTTTTTTTCCTTTCTTCTGTGTTTAATGCTTTCTTAAGTGTTTCTTTCAGTGCTGGTCTGGGGCAGCGTAAATTCTTAGGGATTGACTGGGAAAGATTTTAATTCTCCATCACTGATGAAGCTTAGCTTAATTGGGTAGATAATTCTTGGTTGAAATTGTTTATCTTTGAGAACTTTGAGTATTGGACTCCAAGCTCTCCTAGCCTGAAGTGTTTCTGTAGATAAGTCTGCTGCTGTTCTAATTGGTCTTCCTTGGTAGATAGTCTCACCTTTTTCCCTTGCTGCCTTTAGAATCTTTTCTTCTATACCTTCTTTGAGTAGGCAAATTACTATGTGTCTCAAAGTTGGCCTTCTCATTTGTTGTCTTGCAGGGGTTCTCTGAATCTCTTGTGTTTGAATGGTCACACTACTGATGAGATGAGGGAAGTTTTCTTGGATAATTTCATGATATATTTTTCCAGGATGGTTTCTGTCTCTCTATCTGCTTCAGGAATTCCAATTAATCTTGGGATCAGCCTCTTGATATAATCACTCATCTCTTTGAGATTTTGTTCTGTCTTTTTAATTTTCTTTTCTAGTTTTTTAACAGTTTGGGTTAGTTTCATATTTTGGTCCTCAATTTCTGAAATTCTTTCTTCTCCTTGGTTAATTCTGCTTTCCATGTTTATCAGTTTGTTATTTATTTCATTCACTGTATTCTTTATTGTTGCTATCTCAATTGTCAACGCCTTCATTCTTTCCTCTTGTCTCTCCTCAATTCTATTTATTCTCTCTATTAATGTCTTGATATCTGGGTTTGTGGTTTGAGACCATCATTCTGGGGACTCTTCATTGCTTGTATTCCAAAGTCTGTATTCTCAGTGACTGACCTCCAAGGGGTCTGTGTGAGACCCATATTTTTCCTTTGTTTTCTCTTCATTTGTGTAGATTTCTGTCCCTCCTTTTTTACCTCTTCTTTAATTCTGTTGTTTGAGGATGGGGGGGTAACTTTTACTCCTGTTTGCTCAATCTCCTATTATTCCTTATGTGGATCCTCTGGCTTTGTTCAATCCTGAAGCTGGACTGTGGGTGGGAGGGTTTACTTTTTGCAGTTTTGAGATTTAGTTGAGGAGGGAGCTGTGAATCAGAAACTATCTGCAGATCCCAGTATCCACTGATAGGTGTGTGGGACCCCTGGAAACTACTTTCCATGCCTTACAATTTCTTCATGCAGTGGGGGTATGGGTTTACCCGTGAAAGCAAAATGAGGCAAGAAAAAGGAAAAGAATGGAAAAAGGAAGGAGGGAGATGAGAGGAAGGTGGTGAGAGAGACAAAGAAGAGGGAAAACAGACAGGTACTGGCTAATAATGAAAAGAGACACAAACAAAGACACAAAAGGTAAAATAAACAAAAACATGCAATCACACAAAAACACTAATCGACAAAAAACCCCCATTGATGTACTCTTCCTCAGAAATACCCATACACAAACAGGAAGTTTTTTAAAAATAGCAATAAAGTAACAGAAACAATGCAAGTATGAGAATGCAACAAAAACAAAAAGAAAGAACAGGAAAATAAAAAGAAAAACAACCCTAAAACCACAAACAAACAAACAAAAGTCACTCTGAGGTGGTTCCTGCAAATTCAACTTTCTTTCAATTCTGGTCTCCAGCCCCTCTCCTCTGCTCTCAGCACCAGCTGATAAGGTTGTTCTCAGCATGGATCAGAAGCCCCATGGACTACTGTGGGAGGAGACTGGATCAGATCTGGACTCACTCATCTTGCTGCTACTGTTGCCAAGTCTTCCACTCAGATCTGACATGTCTGTGCCTGTTCCACTGTGAGAGAAGAATGTCTGTCTCTCTAAGTTTGATAAGATAACCTCTTAGATCCCAGGTTGAAGGTTAGGTGGAGCTGGGTGGGGCAATGCAGGTCTCTGCCTGGTCCCAGGACAGAGAAAATGACTCCAGTCAGCATTACCTCATTGGTAGTGGGGCTTCTCCCCAGCTCTCCCCAACCTGCTGTCTCCATGAAACCAGGGCTCTTTCTAGTCTGCTGTCACAGGTAATGGTGTGTGTTGGGCACCAGATTTTGAGAATCAGCTGTATTCTATGGCTCTTTCTCAGGAGACTCCCAAGAACAGTAGACAATCTTGTGCACCAACAGTTCCAATCTCAGGGCACTGTGGGGTTGCAGTCAGCTCTGGAGGGGAGCTATGGGTACACAAACCCAAGTCTCCCCTCAAACGGATTTCTTTTTATTTTTTAATTTTCCTTTCATGGCTTGTTCTTTTATTTCTTATTTATTTATTTTTATTTTTAAATTGTAGAGTAAAAATTGAGATTAGGTATACAAATATTCATTGTGAAGGTACCGTTGATGATGAAGTGTGACCCCCTTCCCCAGGTAGATTACCACTACTGCCAATCCCACCTCCCCATCCCCTCACACACCCACAGTTTCCTGCTACTGTCAATCCTTTTCTTATAATATTATGACAGTTGTTCAAGTCCACTTATGAGTGAGAACATGTGATACTCAGTTCTTTGTTTCTGTGAAAGATCACTCAGTATTATAGATTCTAATTCCACTCAGGTTGCAGTAAAGCTCATGATTCTGTTCTTCTTTATGGCTGCCTAATATTCCATCATGTATATGTACCACATTTTTAAAATCCAGTAATCTTTTGATGGGCAGCATTGTTGGTTCCATGTTCTTGCTATTGTGGAACAATGCTGTGATTAACATACTTGTACAGGTATCTTTTTTATAGAGTGATTTGAGTTCTTCCAGGTATATTCCCAGTAGGGAGATTGTCTGGTTATATGTAAGGTCAATTTTTAGAACTTTTAGGAATTGCCACACTGTTTTCCACAGAGGCTATACTAGTTTACACTCCCACCAGCAGTGTAGAAGTGTTCCCTTTCTCCCAATCCTCTCCAGCATGTTATTTTTTGAGTTATTGAAGATGGCCATTCTGAATGGAGTTAGGCGGTATCTCAGTGTAGTTTTAATTTGCATTTTTTTGATGACCATTGAGGCAGAACACCCTTTCGTGTACCTGTTGGCTGCTTGCATATCTTCTTTTAAGAACTGTCTATTCATGTATTTTGCCCACTTTGTAATGGGGCTGTTTGTTTGTCTTTTTTTCTTTTCTGCATGTTAGAGTTACTTGTAGATCCTAGATGTTAGGTCTTTGTCAGACATACAGTTGGCAAATATTTTTTCCCAGTCTCCCAGCTCTGTTGATAGTTTCTTTGGCTTTGCAGAAGCTTGTCAGCTTGATGAGGTCCCACTTATCTATCTTATCTCTTGTGGCATTGGCACTTGAGGTTTTGATCAGGAATTGGTTGCCAGTTCCAATTTCCATAAGGGT
Source organism: Carlito syrichta (assembly GCF_000164805.1). NCBI lineage: Eukaryota > Metazoa > Chordata > Mammalia > Primates > Tarsiidae > Carlito > Carlito syrichta. The sequence continues at coordinate 22,570 of NW_007253573.1, read as the reverse complement.
TATCTCCTGTATTTTCTGAGGTTCTTATAATTTGAGGTTTTACATTTAGATCTCTGATCCATTTAGAGTTGATTGTTGTGTATGGGGATAAGAAGAGGTCCTGTTTCAATCTTCTGCATGTGGTCAGTCAATTTCCCCAACATCATTTACTGAATAGGTTCTTCTTTCCCCAGTGGTTGGTGGTGGAGGCTTTGTCAAAGATGAGATGGTTGAGAAATTGAGGTTTTGCTTCTGAAATCTCAATTCTATTCCATTGGTCTATATGCCTATTCTTGTATCAATTCCAGGCTGTTTTGACTATTGGAGCTTTACAAAAAGTTTAGAGTCTGGGAAGGTGATACTTCCTGTTTTTTTTGTTTGTTTGTTTTTTTCCTGAGGATTGTTTTGAATGTTCGTGGTCATTTATGTTTCCATATGAATTCCTGTATTGTTTCTAGGTCTGAGAAGATTGTTGCTGGTAATTTGATGGGTATACATTAAATCTGTAGATTGTCTTAGGTAGAATGGACAGCTTAACAATGTTGATTCTTCGAATCCATGAGCATGGAATATTTGTGTCAACTTTTTTGTGTCATCTTTGATCTCTCTGAGCAGTGTTTCATAGGTTTCGTTGTAATTTCTTTCATGTCTCTGGTTAGGAAGATGCCAAGGTATTTCATTTTTTGTGGTTATTGTGAATGGAGTTGTGCTTTTTATTTGAGTTTCTGTTTGTTTATTATTGGTGTATAGAAATGCAATTATCTTTGGCACATTTATTTTATACCCTGAGACTTTGCTAAAGTCCTTTATCAGAGCAAGAAGTTTATTGACAGATTCTCTCAGGTTTTCGAGGTATAGAACCATGTCATCTGCAAAGAGGGTTTAATTTGATTTCCTCTTTTCCGATTTCCCTTGATTGCCTTCACTTCTCTGATTGCTCTAGCTAGAATTTCCAAAACTATGTTGAACAAGAGGGATGAGAGTGGGCATCCTTGTTTTGTTCCAGTTTCCAGGAGAAATGGTTCTAATTTCTGTCCATTTAGCAGCATGCTGGCTGTGGGTTTCTCATAGATGGCTTTTACTATTTTGAGATATGTTTCATCTATACCTAGTTGTTCAGGAGTTTTTATCAAAAAGTGGTTCTGGATTTTATCAAAAGTTTTTTCTGCATCTAATAATATAATCATGTGGTTTTTGTTTTTGCATCTGTTGATGTATTTAATTACATTTATGGTCTTACGAAAGTTGAACCAGTCTTGCATCCCAGGGATGAAGCCTACTTGGTCATGGCAGATGATTTTTGAGAAGTGTTGTTGAATCCGGTTTGCTAGGATCTTGTTGAAAATTTAATCTATGTTTATCAAGGATGTTGGCCTGTAGTTCTCTTTCTTTGTTGAATCTTTACTTGGCTTGGTTATCAATGTGATGTTAGCTTCATAAAATGATTTGTGGAGAGTTCTATCTTTCTCAATCACCTGGAATACTTTCAATAGAATTGATATCAGTTCCTGCTTGTATCTTTTGTAGAATTCTGCCATCTGGTCCAGGGCTTTTTTCTCTTTTTTTTTGTAGGTAATTTGCTTATGACATAGTCAATTTCTTTGATTTTTATTGGTCCATTTAGGGCCTCAATTTCTTCCTGTTTCAACCTGGGGATGTTGTGTGATGTCAAAAGTCCTCCATTGCATTTTGGTTTTCAAGTTTGTTTCCATACAAGTGTACATAGTAGTCTCTGAAAATCTTTTGTATTTCCTCGAGGTCAGTTGTGACTTCTTCATTTGCATTTCTGATTGAGTTTATTTGGGCTTTTTCTCTCTCTTTCTTGGTCAATCTAGCTAGAAGACCATCAATCTTGTTTATCTTTACAAAGAACAAGTTTTTTGTTTCCTTGATTTTTTATATTACTTTTTTGTCTTCTGTGTCCCAGATTTGGGCTTTTATTTTGGTGATCTGGATTCTTCTGCTGAAGTTAAAATTTTGGTGGTCTTGATTTTCCAGCTTCCTTACATGTCTTGTTAGACTGTTGACTTGTGATTTTTCCATTTTCTTCATGTGTGTTTATAGAGATATGAGTTCCCCCTCTTACTACTGTTTTCATGGCATCCCAGAGGGTTTGGTAAGATATTTCTTCATTTTCATTTGTTTCTAGGTATCTTTTAATCTCTGTTATGATTTCCATGTTGTCCCAGGAGTTGCTTAGAATAATGCTTTTTAATGTCCATGTCTTTTTGGGTTTTGGGGGAACTCTGTTGGTGTTGATATTTGTTTTTATTCCACTGTGGTCTGAGAAAGTACATGGCAAAATTTCAATCTTATGAAATTTGTTTATGCTTGATTTATGGCCCAGGATGTGGTCAATCTTATAGTATATTCCATGTGGTGAGTAGAATGTATATTCTGTGGTCATTGGGTGGAGTGTTCTGTAGGTATCAATTAAGTCCATTCGGTCAGAAGTCACATTGAGCTTCCAGATCTCCTTGCTGATTTTTTGTCCTGATGATCTTCTAGGGCTGTTAGTGGGGTATTAAAGTTCCTGGCTATGATAGTGTTAGAGTCAATATCATTTTAAAGTTTGCCTAGAAGCTGTTTTATGAAAGTTGGTGCTCCTATGTTGGGTGCGCATATGTTTAGGATGGATATTTCTATTGATGGATTGAACATTTTATCATTATATAGTGACCTTCTTTTTTAATTTTTGACAGCTTAGAGGGTATTTTGTCTGTTATTAAGATCACAACTCCTGCTTTATTTTGTGTTCAGTTCACCTGAATTTTGCTTCCCATCTTCTTACTTTGAGTCTGTGAGTGTCCTTTCTGGTGAGATGAGTCTCTTGAAGACAACATATTGTTGCCTCATGATATTTTATCCATTTTGCCATTCTATGTTTTTTCAGTGGTGCGTTTAGTCCATTCACATTCAGGCTAATTATTGAAATGTTCATAATGACAGTTCATCCCTGTCATGAGGTTCTTATAGAGTTGTTGTTTTTTCTGTTTGTTTGTTGTCTTTCTTTTGATTTTGAGGTTAATTCATGTGTGTTTGAATCTTTTTCCTGCACTTTTGTGAAGAATGTTGTTTTCTTTTTTCCCTTTCTTCTGTGTTTAATACTTTCTTAAGTGTTTCTTATAGAACTGTTCTACAGGCAACACACGTTCTTAGTGATTAAATGTCTGGGAAAGCTTTTAATTCTCCAGCACTGGTGACGTTTAGCTTAGCTGGGTGGATTATTCTTAGTTGAAATTGTTTATCTTTGAGAAATTTGAAGATTGAGCTCCAAGCTCTCCTAGCCTGAAGTGTTTCTGTAGATAAATCTGCTGCTATTCTAATTGACCTTCCCCAGAAGGTACTCTGACCTTTTTATCTTGATGCCTTTAGGATTTTTTTCTTTTATACCTATTTTGTTTAAGTGAATTTCTATGTCTAGGAGTTGATCTTCTCATTTGTTTTCTTGCAGGGGTTCTCTGATTCTCTTTTGTTTGAATAGTTACATCACTGATGAGATGAGGGAAGTTTTCTTGAATAATTTCATAGAATGTTTGTTCCAGGATGGTCTCTTTCTCTTTTTTTGCCTTGGGAAATCCAATTACTCTTAGGTTTGGCCTCTTGAAATAATCGTTCATTTCTTGTCCTGTCTTTTTATGCTTATTTTCTATGTTTTTGACAGTTTGGGTGTGTTCCATATTTTGGTCCTCTAGCTCTGAGATTCTTTCTTCTGCTTGGCTGATTCTGCTTTCCATTTTTATCAGTTTGTAATTTATTTCATTCACAGTATTCTTTACTGGTGTTATCTCGGTTATCAACTCCTTCCTATTTTCCTTTTGCCTCCCCTCAGTTCTATTTACTCTCTCTCTTAAAATCTTGATATCTGGTTTGTATTTTGAGACCAGTTATTCTGGGGGCTCTTCATTATTTGCATTCTGTAGTCTGTTTTCTCAGTGTCTAGCCTCACAGGGGTCTGTGTGAGACCCATATTCTTCTTTTGGTTCTTCTTCATTTGTGTAGATTTTCCTCCTCCTCCACTTTCCCCCTTCTCTTCTTTAATTCTGTTGCTCAGGGATTGCAGGATCACTTTTACTTCTGTTTGCTGCCTCCTGTTCTTCCTTATGTGGATCCACTGGCTTTGTGCAATTCTGAAGCTGGTCTGTGGGTTGAGGGTGGTTCTTTTTGCAGTTTTGAGAATTAATTGAGGGGAGACCTGTGATTCAAAATCTACTTGCAGATCCCAGTATCCACCAACAGGTGTATAGGTACACTGGAACCCACTTTCCACTGCCTTACAATCTATCCATGCAGTGGGGGTATAGGCTTGCTCCCTGGAAGCAAAATGAGGTAAGAAAAAGGGAAATAATGGTAAAGGGAAGGGGGGGCAAAAGGAAGGTGGAGAGAGAGAGAATAATATGAGGGAAAACAGATGGACATACAAACTAACAGATGAAAAGAGAAACAAAAACAGAAAAGAGTAAAAGAAATCCTAAAACATACAGATAATCATACAAACACACAATCTAAGAAAACCTCCCTATTGATGTACTCCTCCCATAACAAACAGGAAGTCTAAAGAAAAGAAATATAAAAAAAAAAAAACAGAAACAATGCAAGTATGGAAACATTATCAAAAACAGAAAGGAAGATAAAAATACTAAAATTTAAAAAAATGAGCAAAACAAACAGATAAAAAATAAAAATTAAAAAAAAATAAGAATAAAAACCCAAACTCGCTCTGAGGTCATTCCTGTAAGTCCAACGTCCTTTCAGTTCTTATCTCTAGCTCTCAGCACAGACTGACAGGTTTACTATCAGTGCAGACTGATAGGATTACTCTCAGCACAGGCTGATGTGCTTACAGCTTGGGTCAGATAACCTAGGTCTACTGTGGGAGGAGGGTGGATCAGATCTGGACTCACTCAGCTTTCAACTTGTGAAGTCTCCCACTCAGATCTGACCTGTGTCTGATTCAGTATGGGGGAGGGGATTTTGTCTCTCCCAGTCTGATGAGATTACCTTAGGTCCCAAGTTGGAGGCTGAGCAGAGCTGGGTGGAGCTGGGTGGAGCTGGATGCGGCAATGCGGGTCTTTGCCTGGTCCTGGGACAGAGAAAATGGCTACAGTTAGTGTCTCCTCACCAGACAGGAGGCCCCTCTCCATCTCTCCCTGATCCTCTCTCTCCACTGATCAGATCTGGGGCTCCAGCTGATCTGCTATAACAGATGATGGTGTGGGCCAGATGCCAGGCCATGACAACCAACTGACTTAAGCAGACTCTTCTCAGGAGCTTCTTGTGCAAACAATAGCAGATAATCTTGCACCCTGCACTCCAATCTCAGGGAGGTGGAGGTTTACAGTCACCCTCAGATGGGTCCCCAGGTGTTTGAACCCAAGTTTCCCCTCAGACCGACTTTCACTCTCCCATCAGTGCATGCCTACTCACACAGAGTCTTTATGGAAACTTGCTTTCATGGAGACTCTCACAGTCCAACCTGTCCAGTCGCCATCTTAAGCTCCCCAGACAGACTTTCACTCACCCACTCTCACAGTCTGACCCATCCCATTGCCATCTTGCCAGTAATCTAACAAAGGTTTTTAATGTCTATTTCAAATGACATCGATTTCCATTATCTTCTCCTATATAACACAAGAAGTTGAGAGTTTTTTATTATTCCATGCATGAGGGAACCAAGTCAGGTGGGTAAGTGGCTTGGCCAGGCACCACCATGGAAAAGCTCACTGGGTCAGAGGCTGTGGCTACGAGTCCAAGAGTTCATTGGTAACCTCCTTCCAAACCACCCTCATGGACCCTGCAGGCAGGGGTACCCACCCTGCACTCAGCAAGGCACATCCGGAGTGCCTATCCAAACTCTCATAGAAGATTCTTACTTATCTTCACCCTTTAGTGTTTTATATCTCCCAGTCCTTCATCAGATCAGTTCCTTGATCTACAGGTTGCATGGTCTTAAGAATAAATCTAGAGTCAGCTAATAATGGATCATCTAAAAATATTTACTCTGCAAATTTTTAGAAAAAAGGCTAATGCAAAAGGTTTCTGTGACTCCTACTTTAGTGTAGTGATCTCCAAAGGAGAGTACACAAAATGATCCATTAAGGGGAATAAAATTTGTGAAAATAAAGAGCTAAGCATTTACTAATGTCTAGTAGATTGACATGGCATCCTCTCTCAGTCTGTTGGGCTGGAGAATTTTCTCTTGCTCGGGGAGGCCAGTCTTTTCATTCTATTCAGGTCTCAAACTGATTGGATAAGGCCAATCCACATTATGGAAGGCATGTATCACATACCATGTATGGAGACTTCTCTGTAAAGATGGGAAGGTTCTCCACACTGAGAAAAGCATAATAGTAGCGCTGTCATTCGTCGACATCCTCTCAGCGATTGTCTTGCATCGAACTTATGTGCAGTTGGTTTAGAGTATTCAACAATATTTTTAAAGGATAAACTCATTATTCTTATACAAATAAAAAATAAACACATGCCAAAGACTTCATTTAACTTATAACTTAATGAGGACCATAAGTGAGATGTTTAGAACTGGTTCAGAGGAAAATTCAAAGAACACACATATATAGGCCATCAGGAAAATTTGCTGAAACAAATTAATGATTAGATGCAGTTCTTGTCTGCAGGGCAATAATCAATTACCTTTTCCTGGACATAATCATTTGCATTTCTATAGAATAGTACCATTTTCATCCTAACCAGCTTTTTACAACTCAAAAAATTGTAAAATTGTGCAATGATAACAAAATGTTGCACTAGGCAAGACACTCAATAATCTTTTCTTGCCCATTTCAAAGTCTTTCACAATTTTTCCTGGCAAGTAGAATTACAGATTAAATTATCTTGTTTTAAGTGAACTAATGTTTACAAGGATAAAATTCCTGTGACTTGAACAAATCAAGCAAACAACTAGAAAATGTCAGAGATGACTTTTCTTATACTCCTTGGAATACCTCATTGTCAGTCATATTATGAAATAAAACTATAAATACATAAATATACCTGACATAAATTCAACCAAAAATTCATTTAAAGTTATCAATAAGTAGAATCAAAATATTATTAAAATACATTATCATTGACAATAACCATCTAGCCAAGTGTGTACTGGCCTTGAGATAAAACTATCCAAGATTTTCTCTCATTATGTTATTCCTCTCATTATTTTCTAATTTATGTATGCTTTATGATGCTTTGTTTGGGGGTAAAGTTGAGAAATTTACAAATATCAGGAATCATGTTCCAAACTGATTTTTATTACTATTGATAAGGGAGCAGAAAATTTGGAGATCATGGATCTAAATGGCCTTGGTAGTCTAGCACAGAAAGACAAGCTCATTAGAAGAAAAAAAAAAAACTTTTGGCAAGATGATGATGGGGCAGCATGGTCTGTGAGATGCTCTGCGAAAGAGAACACTCATAAAGATCCTAGCTCTCTCCCAAGGGCTGTAGCTCCCATCTTCCACAGCCTGTTCTTCACAGGGAGCTCAGCTGCCACCATCACTCACCATTGCTACTCAGATATCATGGCAGTCTGGGCTGCTCCTGCAGTCACAGATGCTGCCGTTGCGGTCATTCCCAGCTCATGCCTGAAGCGACCCACGACTTCAGACCATGAAGCTCCTGCAAGCAGGATTTTCTGAGATTGCCACTGCCCAGTTGCTGCTGCCACTACCACACCACGTCCCTAGCCTGGAGACAGGTCTGTGGAACTCCCCCACCCCCGTTTATGGGGAAGTTGCCACAGCAGGTCACCAATCCATAACCAGCTCACTCCCCTCTGGACTGCAGCCGTGAGATAGCACCACCTGCTTGGGGCTCCAAGGTAACAACATCAAAACGGGAATGGCAGAGGCTCATCCCTCTTAATAAATAGAAAAACCCAGATCTCAGTAATAGTCTAGGCAGGGGACCCATATCTGAACTGTTCTTCACAACAGGCCAGGGGCAACTGACCCTAAGTGTGAACAATTCTACCAGCCTGCAAAGGCAGCTAGAAATCAGAGCTGAAAGGACATTGGACTTAAAGGAAAAGTCTCAGAGTGTGCTTGGCTGGTTCTGTGAGTCTACTGACTTTAATCTATCCCTTTTCCCTTTCTTTTCTTTTTTTTCCCCTTTTCCTTTTTTCTTATTTCTCTGTAAAACCCCATCTTTGTATAAAGGAATAGCACACCAATAAGGAGGTTGGTCAGTGTGTACTTTAGCATCATTGTATATTTTAGCTTTTTATATGATTGTTGGTTAGTTTTCAGTTGTGGTTATTGTTTTTCTTTATACTTGTTTCAGTCTTTGTGTCTCTTTTCACTTACCAGTCGGTACACTCATCTGTTTTCCTTCTCACTACTCTCTCTCTCCACTTCCCTCCTCCTCCCACTGCCTGCTCCATTCTCTTTCCTCTGTTAACCTCATTTTGTTTTCAGGGAGTAAACCTACAACCCCACTGCATGGACAGACTCCAAGGCAGTGGGAAGTGGATTTCAGACTATTTATACACCTGTTGATGTATACCGGGGTCTGCAGAGAGATTTTGAATCACAGCTCCCCCGCTTAATTAAATCCCAAAACTACAAAAAAGACTGCCCTCAACCTACAGTCCAACTCCAGAACTGAACAAAGCAAGAAGAAATATATTAGGAAGAATAGGAGATTGAACAAACAGAAGTAAAAGAAACCCCTCCACCTCTGAATAACAGGATTAAAGAAGATGGGGAAGTGGAGGGAAGGGAAACATAGGGAGGAAAAATCTGCACAAATGAAGAAAAACCAAAAGAAGAATACAGGGCTCACACAGACCCTGGGAGGTCAGACACTGAGAAAACAGACTTTGGAACACAAACAATGAAGAGCCCCCAAAATGACTGGTCACAAGCAACAAACCCAGACATCAAGGCATTAATAGAGAGAATTAAAAAAAAATTAAGGCGAGACAAGAGGAAAATAGGAAGGAGCTGATGACAGAAATAACAGCAGTGAAGAATACTGTGATGGAAATAAATACCAAACTAATAAGCATGGAAAGCAGAATTAGTCAAACAGAAGAAAGAATCTCAGAACTTGAAGACCAAAATATAGAACTAACCCAAACTGTTAAAAAACATAGAAAATAAGCTTTAAAAGTCAGAACAAAACCTTTAGGAGATGAATGATTACTTCAAGAGACCAAATCTAAGAGTAATTGGCCTTCCTGAGGCAGAGAGAGTCAGAGTTCACATTGGAACAAACATTTCATGAAATCATTCAAGAAAACTTCCCTCATCTCATCAGTGATGAAAAAATAAGCACAAGAGATACAGAGAACCCCTGCAAGATAAAAAATGAGAAGACCAACTCCCAAACACATAATAATTCGCCTAAACAAAGTAGTTATAAAAGAAAAAATCCTGAAGGCAGCAAGAGAAAAAATCCAGACTATCTACCAGGGAAGGCCAATTAGAGTAGCAGCAGATTTATCTATGAAAATCCTCCAGACTAGGAGAGCCTGGAGCCCTATCTTCAAAGTTCTAAAAGATAAACAATTTCACCCGAGAATAACCTACCCAGCCAAGCTAAGCTTCATTAGTGAGGGAGAATTGAAATCTTTTTCAGATATCCCATCACTAAGAACCTGTGCTGTCACCAGACCACCTCTACAAGAAACACTTAAGAAAGTACTGAACACAAGCACAGAAGAAAAGGAAAAAAAAACAACATTCTTCACAAGAGTACAGGCAAAAGATCAAAAACACACATGAATCAACTCCAAAACCAAAAGAAAGACAACAAACAAACAGGAACAACAACTCTGTAAGAACCTTATGACAGGGATCAACTCTTGCATTTCAATAATTAGCCTAAATGTGAATGGACTAAATGTACCATTGAAAAGATATAGAATGGCAAAATGGATAAAATATCACCAGGCAACAATCTATTGCCTTCAAGAGACTCACCTCACTAGAAAGGACACTCACAGACTCAAAATAAGAGGATGGGAAACAAACTTTCAGGCAAACGGAACACAAAAGAAAGGAAGACTAGTGATCTTAATTTCAGACAAAATACCCTTCAAGTTATTAAAAATCAAAAAAGATACAGAAGGCCACTACATAATGACAAAAGGTTCAATCTATCAACAAGATATATCCATCTTAAACATATATGCACCGAACATAGGAGCACCAACCTTCATAAAGCAGCTTCTAGGTAAACTAAAAAAAGATATCAACTCCAACACCATCATAGCTGGGGACTTCAACACTCTACTCACAACCCTAGACAGATCATCAAGACAAAAAATTAGCAATGAGATCTGAAACCTCAATGTGACTCTTGACCAAATGGACTTAATTGATACCTGCAGAATACTCCATCCAAAGACCACAGAATATACATTCTACTCATCACCACATGGAACGTACTCTAAGATCAACCACATACTTGACCATAAATCAAGTATAAGCAAATTTAAAGGAACAGAAATTTTACCATGTACCTTCTTGTACCACAGTGGAATAAAAATAAACATCAACACCAACAAGGTCCCCCTATAACCCATAAAGACATGGACACTAAACAGCATGATGCTAAACAACTCCTGGGTCAATGATGAAATTAAAACGGAGATTAAAAGATACCTGGAAACAAATGAAAATGAAGAAACATCTTGCCAAAATTTCTGGGACACCATGAAAGCTGTAGTAAGAGGGGAATTTATACCCCTACAAACGCACATGAAGAAAATGGAAGGATCACAAATTAATAGCCTAACAAGCCACCTAAGGAAGCTGGAAAAGTAAGACCACCAAAACCCTAATTTCAGTAGAAAAATCCAGATCACCAAAATAAAAGCCCAAATCCAGGACATAGAAGACAAAAAGATAATACAAAAAAATCAATGAAACAAAAAGCTGGTTCTTCAAAAGGATAAACAAGATCGATGGTCCCCTAGCTAGACTGACCAAGAAAAAGAGAGAAAAAGCCCAAATAAACACTATCAGAAACACAAAAGATGAAGTTGCATCTGACCCTGAAGAAATACAAAAGATCATTAGAGACTACTAAGTATACTTGTATGGAAAATAACTTGAAAACCTTAAGGAAATGAAGGTATCTGACATCACCCAACCTGCCTAGGTTGAAACAAGAAGAAATTGAGACCCTAAATATATCAATAACAATCAAGGAAATTGACTATGTAATAGGAAAACTACCTACAAAAATAAAGCCCTGGTCCAGATGGCTTTCCAGCAGAATTCTACAAGACATTTAAGGAGGAGCTGATACCAATCCTACTGAAGGTATTCCAGGTGATTGAAAAAGATGGAACTCTCCCCAAATCATTTTACAAAGCTAACATCACATTGATACCCAAGCCAGGTAAAGATCCAACAAAGAAAGAGAACTACAGGCCAATATCTTTGATGAACATAGATGCTAAAATTCTCAACAATATCCTAGAAAACCGGATTCAACAACACATAGCAAAAATCATCCATCATGACCAAGTAGGCTGCAAGGCTGGTTCAACATTCATAAAACCATAATGTAATTAAATACATCAACAGATGTCAAAACAAAAACCACATGATTATATCATTAGATGCAGAAAAAGCTTTTGATAAAATCCAGCACCCTTTCCTAATAAATACCCTTGAACATCTAGGCATATGCGGAACATACCTCAAAATAGTAAAAGCCATTTATGAGAAACCCACACCCAGCATACTCCTAAACGGACAAAAATTGGAACCATTTCCCCTGAAAACTGGAACAAGACAAGGATGCCCACTCTCACCCCTTTTGTTCAATATAGTATTGGAAGTCCTGGCTAGAGCAATCAGAGAAGAGAAGGCAAGCAGGGTATCCAAATAGGAAAAGAGGAAGTCAAGTTATCTCTCTTTGCAGAAAACCCAAGAGAATCTGTCAAAAACCTCCTTACATTGATAAAGGACTTTGACAAAATCTCAGGATATAAAATAAATGCACAAAAGACAATTGCATTCCTTTACACCAATAATAAACCAACAGAACCCCAAATAAAAAGCAAAATTCCATTTACAATAGCCACACACAAAAAAATGAAATACCTTGGCATCTTCCTAACCAGAGATGTGAAAGACCTTTACAATGAAAACTACATAACACTGCTCAAAGAAATCAAAGATGACACAAACAAGTGGAAAAATATTCCATGCTCATGGATTGGAAGAATCAACATTGTGAAGATGTCCATCCTACCTGAGGCAATCTACAGATTTAATGCAATACCCATCAAATTACCAGCAACATTCTCAGAGCTAGAAAAAACAAAACAATACAGGAATTCATATGGAAACACAAACGACCAAGAATAACCAGAACAATTCTCAGCAAAAAAAACAAAGCAGGTGGTATCACATTACCAGACTTCAAACTTTACTGTAAAGCTACAATAATCAAAACAGCTTGGTATTGGTACAAAAACAGGCATATAGACCAATGGAATAGAATTGAGATTCCAGAAGCTAAACCTCAATTTCTCAGCCAACTCATCTTCAACAAAGCCTCCACCACCTATGACTGGGGAAAGAAGAACCTATTCAGTAAATGGTGCTGGAAAAACTGGCTGACCACATACAGAAGACTCAAACAAGACCCTTATCTGTCTACATACACAAAAGTTAACTCTAAATGGATCAGAGACCTAAATGTAAAACCTCAAACCATACAAACTTTAGAAAATGCAGGACATACCCTTATGAATTGGAACTGGCATCCAATTCCTGAACAAAACCCGAAACCCATGGGTCATAAGAGAGAAGATAGACAAATGGGACCTCATTATACTGACAAGCTTCTGCAAAGCCAAAGAAACCATCAAGGGAGCAGAGAGACAGCCCACAGACTGGGAAAAAGTATTTGCCAACTCCAGGTCCGACAAAGGCGTAACATCTTGGATCTACAAGGAATTCAAACATGCTGAGAGGAAAAAAACAAACAACCACATTATAAGGTGGGCAAAAGATATGAACAGACACTTCTCAAAGGAAGACATCTGAGCAGCCAACAGACACATAAAGAAATGTTCACCTCACTAATCATCATGAGATGCAATCAAACCACACTGAGATAC
>NW_007253573.1:0-9472 GCF_000164805.1 Carlito syrichta | reverse complement strand
CCAGGTCTGACAAAGGCTTAACATCCTGGATCTACAAGGAACTAAAACGTACTGAAAAGAGAAAAACAAACAACCCCATTATCAAATGGGCAAAAAATATGAACAGATACTTCACAAAAGAGGACACCCGAGCAGCCAACAAACACATGAAGAAATGTTCACTAATCATCAAGGAGATGCAAATCAAAACCACACTGAGATACCACCTAACTCCAGTCAGAATGGCCATTATCAATAAAAAAAAAAAAAAAAAAAACAGTTGCTGGAGAGGGTGTGGGGAAAAGGGAACACTTCTATACTGTTAGTGGGAGTGGAAACTAGTGCAACCTCTGTGGAAAGCAGTGTGGTGATTCCTAAAAGCTCTAGATATCGACCTCCCATATGACCCTGCAATCCCCCTACTGGGAATATACCCTGAAGAACACAAATCACTCTATAAAAAAGATACCTGCACACGAATGTTTATCGCAGCATTGTTCACAATAGGAAGAACCTGGAACCAACCATGCTGTCCATCAAAAGAGGACTGGATTATAAAAATGTGGTACATATACAAAATGGAATACTATGCAGCCATAAAAAAGAACAAAATCATGAATTTCACAGCAACCTGGATGGAACTAGAGTCTATAATACTGAGTGATCTCTCACAGAAACAAAGATCTGAGTATCACATGTTCTCACTCATATAGTGGACCTTGAATATCTACCATAATACTATAAAAAAAGGACTGACAGTAGTGGGAAACTATGAGGGGGTTAGTGAGGGGAAGGGAGGTGGGACTAATTGTAGTCAATATCTGTCTGGGGTTGGTGAGACACCCCTTGTTAACAAGGGTGCCTGAACGATGCACATTTATATACCTAACCTTAACTGTACCCCACAATTTTATAACAAAAAATATGTGTAAAAAAAAAGAAAAAGACTTCAAGATATTCAGAGAAGAGAATCAAACCTATTGGAGCAGAAATAAAGAAAGAAGTAATAACACTTGCTTCATGGACTAGCCTATGGTTGTCAGATTGTGTTCCAGACAGGTGCTTCTGGGTTTCTTCATATGATGAAATGCTTTCTACTGAACATTTGAATCACCTCTGAAACGCCTTTATCACTTTGACTTGGTGCTGTGATTAATTTTTTGTGTTAACTTGAGGAGTGTTTTTGGATGAGATTAATATTTAAATCTATCCATTTCTGGTAAAGCAGTTGCCTTCTATAGTGTGGGTTAGCTTCATCCAAACAGTTGAAACCTTAATAGAACCAAAATATCTTTTTAATCAAGAAGAAATTATCCACAGACACTTTGGGAATTTATCTGCATCATCAGCTCTTCTGAGTTTCTAGCCTGGTGGCCTACACTGCAGATTTTGGACTAGTCAGCCTCTTCAATTCCATGAGTGAGTGTGTGTATTCTGATTCTTCCAAGAACACTGACTAATACACATAGTACCAGAGGCAGAGTGTAGCATGTAAAAATGATTATCAGTGCAGGCTCAGAACCAGACTGCCTATGTTTGCATTATGGTTTTCTCACAGACCAACTCTCTGTGTGTCCTAGGGCAAGACAGATCATTTCTTTTTTGTTTCAGTTTTCTCAACTGTACATTGGGAACGAAAACAGTACCCTATCTCATGCCATTGTTGTAGAGATAAAATTAGTTATTAATAAAAAGACTTCTTATAGTACCCTTGGCACAAAATATTAGCATCTGTGATTATTATGAGATTTTCCCAAAAACTTTATTTTAAAAAAATTAGTCACTACTAGAAATTCATACAAACCATTGAAATGACCTATTTGTTCAAGACATATTTTTAATTGTATGCTTGCTAATAACCAATGTTGCAAGTATTTAGTGGCCAAAACAATAGGAGGATGTTTTTCTTATCACCCAGGTCACAATTATTTCATGTTTGTGAGCAGACTCAGCCAGCAAACCAAAAGGATTCATTAGCAACTCTACTCAAAATTTAAATACAAAAGTTCTTCACATGTAATATTTGTGATTGTGGGTGTCCCTTTGCAACTCATTTTAAGAACAATAGCTCTCCACTAATTAGAACACCCCCTAGAGGGTTCCTGGAGGAAGATGGTGGTGGAACCAGTTGGACTATGTGAGTCCCAGTGTGGGTGAGTGAGTACATAGACAGTTTTGTGTACTTGTCTGTGAGTAAGTGGGCATGTGTGTGGTTGACTTAGTGGGGACTCAGGAGCAAGCGGCCAGGGCTTTCTTGGTAAAGCAGCTGGTGCAACAGCTTCTCTATTTTGGCCTTAGGGCTTCCCAGGATGCAGCTGAACTGAGTGTCATTAATAAAAATCAGCAAAATCTTTCCCAGGAAGAAGTTGCCTGGAGTGACTGCTGGCTCCAAGCTCTGCCTCACTGCTGCAGCTCCTGACCAGACACTGGCAGCAAAGTCTGTGGAAACACCATAGTGAGGGAGCCAGAGACAGAACATCACTGAAGACGATGAAATAAGCACTCTGCCACCATCCTGAAAACTGGGCAGGGAAGTTCTCTGGCTTGCTCACCATAGAGCAACAGACTCCATCTCTGTGACTGGCGGGTTGACTAATAAGGGATTGATGGTGACCCAGAGGGAATATCCTAATAGCATAAACTCTGGAGGGATGGGATGAGTGCTGAGTTTCTGGTGCCCCACCCCCTACCCTGATTCAGCTGTGGGACAAAAGATGTGACCAGAAAAGTAAGAGGAAGATCCCTGAAGAGATCAGTGGTGAGTCCAGGGCTGACCCAAACCCATCCTCCCCAGAAATCTGAATGTCAGAACCACACAGCTGGGGCATGACTAAGAAGGATGAACCTGGGCAGAGTCTGAACATCAGTCACAATAGGAGGACTCTCCTCCAGAACAAGCCTAGTTGGGATGCCTCCCTCCCATAAGAACCTGGAGAAGAGAAAAACCCGCACCTCCACACCAGAGGGGACCATAAGAGAGTGGGAGGTGAGGCCTCACCCACCCCCACTACTCCCTCCTCCTTCCCTAGGCTGCACATTGGGAAGATTATTAATGGCCACAGCTCTGCAGGAGACAACAGAGAGGCTTACCTGTGAGTAGCTGAGAGAAACAATTGCAGAACCTGCCAAAGAAGGCATTTTGTTGTTTTTTTTTTCTTTGTGCATGAATGTGTATGTGAGGGTATGATCTGCATTTCCTCTACCTTTTTTTCTTTCTTATTTTGTTTGTTGTTTTCTGTTTATATGTATTCATGAATGATTGAATGTTCATCTTTTAGTTTTGTGTGTGTGTGTGTGTTGTTTTTCTCTCTTTTCAGTTTAATGTGTATGTGAATGTATGTGTTAGGGTTAGATTTGCATTCCTTTTTTATTCTCTTTCTTTTTTTCTTCAACTTTCATTTTGTACTGACTGTGTGTGTGTGTTCAGTTTTCCTGTTTTTTGTTTTATTTTTTGTTTTCCTTTGGGTTTGTTTTTCCAGTTTGTTTTGGGTTGCGTGTGTGTGTGTGTGTGTGTGTGTGTGTGTGTGTGTGTGTGTGTCTGTGTGTGTGTGTGTGTGTGTGTATTTAATTGTTTTCTGCTTTGGTTTCTACTTTTGTTTTTCTGTGGGTTTTTTTTAAATTTTTTGTCCATCCTATTTTGTTCTACTTTTCTCTGTTCTCCTTATTGCTATTATCATATCTTGGACTCAGGAGATACATACACATACTCATTTATTATCATACACAGTATGGTAGGGAGTGGGTCTCAGGGAACCCTTGTCAATGAACATTGTATTTTGCAAGTAGTTTCTGCATCCTAGCGCCCCATCCCCCATCTTATTTGACTCTCAAAACTACAAGAGATGGCAAAGCATCCCAACCTCAGCCCTGTTTCACAATAGAACAAATTCAGAGCCCTGATCAGGGAAAAATAGAGGGCTGAGCAAACATCAGAAGTGAAAGCCTCTCCCACTGCCACTGAATAATGGAACTAAAGAAAAAAGAAAGAGATCTGTCACAAATGAGGAAAAAATCAATGGAAGAAACAGGTAATTCCCATTGTACCAAAGACAAAATGCTTGAAAAATCAGACTTCAGAGCTCAAACAAGGAAATCACCAAATACTGGCCCCAGAATTCGAGAGTGATTAGGGAATGAATAGAAAGAGTAAATAAGACTCAAGAAAGATAAGATGCAATGCTGAAAGAACTTGTAACAGAGATTTTGGCAACAAAAAACTTCATCCAGGAAACAAATAACAAGATTACAAGTATGGAAAGCAGAATTAATAAAGCAGAAGAAATAATCTCAGAACTTGAAGGGCAAAACATGGAATTAACCCAATCTGTAAAAAACATAGAAAGAAAACTCAGAAAGAAAGAACAATGTCTCCACAAGATATGTAATTATATAAAGCAGCTGAGCCTTTGCCTGATTATCCCAAGAGACAAAAGGAAAATGAAGAACATCTTTCTTGGAGGTTATCCAAGGAAATTTTCCCTATCTCAACAGAGATGTGAGCATCCAAACACAAGAGATACAGAGAACCCCTGCAAGACATCAAATGAGAAGACTAACTCCTAGACACATAGTAATTTGCCTCAAGAAAATGGGTATAAAAGAAAAAAATTCTAAAGACAGCAAGAGAGAAAGGCCAGACTACCTACTGGGGAAAACTAATCAGAATAGCAGCAGATGTATCAGCAGAAACACTATAAGCTAGAAGGCACTGGAGTCCAATTTTTAAAATCATCAAAGATAAACAATTTCAACCAAGAATTTCCTAACCAGTCAAGCTCAGCTTCATCAACAGTAGAGAATTAAAATCATTCCCAGACATTCAGTCCCTAAGAGATTATGCAGCTTCCAGACCAGCTGTACAGGATATTCTTAAGAAGGTATTAAGCACAGAAGAAAGAAAAGAAAGAATGACTATGCCCTTTCCAAGAAAACAGTAGGACATAGAATCAACAGAGAGTACATCACAAGTGAAAACTTGAAAACACACACATACATCAAACCAGAAGTTAAAAGCTAACAAAGAAAGAAGAAAACTTTATAAGAACCTCATGATGGGGATAAACACATTCAATCATCAGCCTGAACGTGGATGGACTAAATGCACTGAAAAAATACAGAGTGGCAAACTGGATTTAAAAAAAAAATGACCCAATAATTTGCTGCAGCCAGACTATCCTCTCACCACAAGGGCCACACACAGACTCAAAGTTAAAGGATGGAAAATGAATTTCCAGGCAAATGGATCACAAAAGAGGCAAGAGTCATGATCTTAATATCAGACAAAACAACCTTTAAGTTATCAAAAATTTCAAAAGATACAAAATGACACTGCATAATGATAAAAGGTTCAATCCATCAACAAGAAATATCCATCTTAAACATATATGCACCCAATAGAGGAGTACCAGCATTTATAAAGCAACTACTAAGTAGACTAAAAAAAGATATTGACTGTAACATATTAGACCTGAGGACTTAAATACCCCACTAACAACCCTACATATATCTTCAAGGTACAAAATTAACAAGAGATACAGAACCTCAACTTGACACTTGACCAAATGGACTTAATAGATACCTACAGAATGCTCCACCCAAAAACCACAGACTATACCGTCTATTCATCACCACATGGAACGTACTCTAAGTTTGATCACATCCTCAAGCATAAATCAAGCATAAACAAATTTCATAAGATCAAAATACTGCCATGCACCTTCTCAGGCAACAGTGAAATAAAAATAAATCTCAATACTAACAAAATTCCCCCAAAATCCACAAAGTCAAAGACACTAAACAGCATGATGTTGCACAACTCCGGGGTCAACCAAGAAACCAAAACAGAAATTAAAAGATTCCTGAAAACACTTGAAAATGAAGAAACATCTTACCAAAACCTCTGTGATATCATGAAATCAGCTCTAAGAAGCAAATTTATATCTCTATGCACACACATCAAAAAAATAGAGATCACAAGTTAACAGCCTAACAAATCGCTTAAGGGAGCTGGAAAGATAACATCATCAAAACCCTAACTTTAGCAGAAAGATCCAGATCACCAAAATAAAAAAAACCCAAATATGGGACATAGAAGACGAAAATATCATAGAAAAAAATCAATGAAACAAAAAGCTTGATCTTTGAAAGAATAAACAAGATTGATGAAACCATAGCAAGAATTACTAAGAAAAAGACAGAAAAATCCCAAATAAATGTATTCTAAAATGCAAGAGATCAACTCACAACTGACCCCAAGGAATTACAAAAGGTTATCAAAAATTACAATGCACATCTGTATGGAAACAAACTTGATAACCTAAATGAAATAAAGGACTTTCTGACATCACACAACCTCCCAAGGTTGAAACAAAAAGACATTGAGACCCTAAATAGACCAATAACAACACAGACTCTGTCAGAAGAAAACAACCTAAAAAATAAAAGCCTTGGATTGGACGATTTCCCAGCAGAATTTTACAAAAGATACAAGGAGGAGCTGATACCAATCCTATTAAAAGTATTCCAGGCAAACAAGAAAGATGAAATACTCTCCAAATATTATATGAAGCTAACATCACCCTGATACCCAAAGTGGGTAAAGATCCAACAAAAGAACTACAGGCCAATATCCTTTATGAACATAGATGCAAAAATTCTCAACAAGATTCTAGCAAATTGAGTTCAGCAACACATCTCAAAAATGATCCACCATGACCAAGTAGACTTCATCCCATGATACTGGGCTGAATCAACATCCACAAGACCATAAATGTAATTAAATACATTAATAGATATAAAAACAAGAAACACATGATTATATCATTAGATGCAGAAAAAGCTTATGATAAAATTCAGCATTCCTTCTTGATAAAACCCCTCAAGCACCTAAGTATAGAAGGAACATATCTCAAAACAGTAAGTGCCATCTATGATAAACCCACAGCCAGCATATTGCTAAATGAACAGAAACTGGAAACATTTCCCCTGAAAACCAGAACAAGACAAGGCTGCCCACTCTCACCCCTCTTGTTCAACAAGTCCTAGCTGGAACAATTAGACAAGAGAAGGAAAACAGGGGTATTCAAATAGGAAAAGAGGAAGTTAAGTTATCCTTCTTTGCTGACAATATGATCCCATACCTTGAACATCCAAGAAAATCTATCAAAAATCTGCTTTCACTAATAAGGACTTTGGAAGCATCTCAGGGTACAAAATAAATGTGCAAAAGACAGTTGCATTCTTATACACCAACAACAAACAGGTAGAGAACCAAATAAAAATCCCATTCACAATAGTCATAAATAAATAAAAATACCTTGGCATTTTCCTAACCAGATAAGTGAAAGCCCTTTACAACAAAAACTACAAAACACTGCTCAAACAAATCCAAGAAGACACAAATAAATGAAAAAATATCCTATGCTCATGGAGGAAGAGTCAACATTAATAAGATGTCAATCCAGCAAAGGCAATCTACAGATTCAACAAATACTGATTAAATTACCAACATCATTCTCAGACCTAGAAATAGCAATACAGGAATTCATATGGAAACATAAATGACCACAAATAGCCAAAACAATCCTTATTAAGAGAAACAAAGTGGGAGATATCACAATTCCAAGCTTTAAACTGTACTGTGAAGCTAAAATAATCAAAACAACCTGGTATTGCTACAAGAATAGGCACAAGGACCAATAGAACAAGACAGAGATTCTGGAAGCAAACTTTCATTTTGTCAACCAATTCATCTTCAACATAGTCTCCACCACCAACCACTGGGAAGAGGAGAACCTATTCAGCAAATGGTGCTGGGAAAACTGGCTGACCACATGAAGAAGATTGAAACAGGGCCCCTACCTATCACTATACACAAAAATGAACTCTAAATGGATCAAAGACATAAAAATTCATACTATAAGAATCTTAGAAAGCACAGGAGATACCCTTACAGAAATTGGAACTGGCAACCAATTCCTGATCAAAACCCTAGATGTCTATGCCATAAGAGATAGGATAGACAAGTGGGATCTCCTCAAACTGAAAAGCTTCTCTAAAGCACAAGAAGCCATCGAGATAATGGGGAAAGAGCTCACAGTAGGAAAAAATATTTGCCTACTGTATTTCTGACAAAGGCCTGACATCCAGGATCTACAAGGAACTCAAATTTGCTGAAAGGAAAAAAGCAAACAGTCCCATCAAAAAGTGGGCAAAAGACATGAATAGACACTTCTCAAAGGAAGATATATGATCAGCCAACAGACACATGAAAAAGTGCTCAACCTCACTAATTATCAAAGAATTGCAAATCAAAACCACATTGAGATACCATCTAACCCCAGTAAAAATGGTCATCATTAATAAAACAAACAACAGATGCTGGTGAGGATGTGCAAAATGGGAATGTCTCTACACTGCTGATGGGAATGCAAACTCCTTCAATCTCTATGGAAATCAGTGTGGTGACTAGTAATTGACCTTCCATATGACCCATCAATCCTCCTACTGGAAATATACCGGTAGGAACTCAAATCCTAATATAAAAAAGATACCTGCACATACATGTTTATTGCAGCATTATTCACAGTAGCAAAAACTTGGAACCAATCATACTGCCCATCGAAACTGGACTGGATTAAAATAATGTAGTACATATACATGATGGAATATTATGCAGCTGTAAAGAAGGACAAACATATGGACTTCAAAATGACTTGGATGAATTTAGTCTATAATACTCACTGATCTATCACAGAAACAAAGAACATAGTACCGCATGTTCTCACTCATAAGTGGACTCTGAACATTTACCATAATACTATAAGAAAGGGATTGACAGTAGCAATACACTGCCACGGGGTGGGGGTGGGCACACCATCAATAAGGATACCTGATCTCAAACCAGACAAATTGGGACCAAATGGAGTCCCATACTTTACATGTACAGTGACCATTTGTATACCTAATCCTGAACTGTACCCCACATATTTAAAATAAAATTAAAATTAAAAAACAACATTTAAGCCCTGTCTTCTGTCTGTTTGCAATCTTATACAGGGCTGAGAAGATACACAACTAGTTGTTATGAGAAATGACAAATGAGTATATACAGGGTACATAGCTCTATGTGTCCGAAAATGATTGACTGAATTAATAAAATTAGTAAGTGACTTATTGAACTTTGGTTTTGTCCTAGGCTCTAGGTAAAATAAGCCTAAAATAGGCAAAATAGCAAGGGATTTCTCTCCTGTGTGCAGTCAGTAGTTTAACTTGTAATTGCTGGCAGTTGATTTTATTTTATTTCCAAACCAACTTAAATTCATTCTCTTTCAGAATGCAATTATATTTGTCCTTAAAGTCTTGTCCTCACATATTACATGGCCTGTGCTGAATTAATTTCAGCCGTGTTAATAATGCCCGGTGGATTTCTCTATCCATGAACTGCCTGTTTGCATAATACTAGTTCATGCATACCTTGAAGTTTCTCCGTGAA
>NW_007253572.1:894357-895167 GCF_000164805.1 Carlito syrichta | reverse complement strand
ATTGTGCATAAAAACTGCTTGCCATACTGGATCAAGGCTCTCGTCCATGAAGCCTCTACCAGCTTCATGCGTGAGCCCAGACTCGAGCCTGAATAAAGACCCTTGTGTGTTTGCATCGGAGCTGGCTCTTTGTGGTCTCTCTCTCTCTCTGATTAGAGTTCTGGGTTTAACAGTGTAAATGGAAGTGATGGTGGTGGTTTGCAGCTTTGTGGCTCACAGTGTGGCCTAGGGATTGGCAGCATCAGTATCACCTGGGAACTAGTTAGAAACTCAGAATCTCAGGCCCCCTCCTAGACCTAAAGATTCCGAATCTATGTTTTTATAACACCCCATAGGCAATTCCTGTGGACACTGTCTGTACTACTCTGCTAGGGCAACCATAATAAAATTCCACAAGCTTAAGAGGCATAAAAAACAGATTTATTTACTCACAGTTCTGGAGGCTGAAAGTCAAGATCAGGATGTCAGCAGGTTTGGTCTCTGCTGAGGCCTCTCTCCTTGCCTTGGGGACAACTGCCTTCTCACCATCTTCACATGACCCTTTCTCTGTGTGTGTTTCCCTGGCGTCTCTCTGTATGTCCTAATCTCCTTGTAGCAGGAAAAATAGAGAGATCGTGACACCGAGACTATTATAGGAAGTGGCACTTTATTAGGCTGGCTAGCACAGCAGACCGAGAATTTCATGTATTCAAATTGAGCTCTGAGCACCCCAGAACAGCAGACCGAGAATTTCATGTATTCAAATTGAGCTCGAGCACCCCAGAACAGCAGACATGGTGTTTTATACCCTCGTTTAGGTAAGGGGGGGGG
>NW_007253572.1:891834-894005 GCF_000164805.1 Carlito syrichta | reverse complement strand
CAGCTACATGTTTCTGTGTTTATTCACTCAATCATACAAGAAATATATTTGAGCATTTGCTGCATCCTGCCACATCCTTTCTTTACAAGGATATCAGTAAGGTTGGATTAGGGCCCCCAGTGGCCTCATTTTAGCGTCATCACCTCCTTAAGTTCCTATCTCCAAATATAGTCACACCATAAACTACTGAGGCTTAAGACTTCAATACATGCATTTGGGGTGCTTGGGGACATTTCTGCCCATGATACTGTAAGGTTTGATCTGTCCTTTCCTTGGAAAGTCCCCAGAGTAAGATGGGTGTGGTGGTTCACGCTGTAATCCCAGCACTTTGGGAGGGGGAGGGGGAGGCGAGAGGATTGCCTGAGTTCAGGGGCTCGAGACCAGCCTGGGCAACTTGGCAAGACCCCACCTCTACAATAAATCAAAAAACCTTAGCCAGGCATGGTGGCACATGCCTGTAGTTCCAGCTACTTGGAAGCCTGAGGCAGAAGGATCGCCTGAGCCAAGCAGGTGGAAACGGCGGTGGCTGTGAGCGTGCCACTGCACTCCAACCTGGGCAACAGACTGAGATTCAACTCAAACAAAAAGAATGGGTACTATTATCCCCATTTGACAGATGAGGAAGCTGAGCCTAAGAGATGTTAAGTAACTTTTTTTTTTTGAGTCAGAGTCTCACTCTGTAGCCTAGGCTGGAGTGCAGTGGCATGCTCATGGGCAGTGCAGCCTCCACCTACTTTGCTCAGGCAATCCTTCTGCCTCAGCCTCCCACGTTGTTGGAACCACATGCATGCACCACCGCGCCCAGATAATGTTTTGATTTATTGTAGAGACGAGGTCTCATCATGTTGTCCAGGCTGGTCTCGAACCCCTGGGCTCAGACAATTCTCTCACCTCAACCTCCCAAAGTGCTAGGATTATAAGCATGAGCCACTGCGCCCATCTAAGTAATTTATTTCATGTTACACGTTTGGTAGTAGGAGTTCAAAATTGAGTCAGTTCCAGAGCCTGCGGCTTTTGGTCCTGCAATATACACACCACCTTTGTGGCTTCTTCCTCAAGCAAGCGCCAAACCTGCTTTGCAAGCTACTATTTATAGACTTGTGACTGGCTTGTTTTCCCACTCCTGTGTGTGGTTCACATGTCATGTGTCAGCGTCATGGTTACGATCACTATCATTTTCATCATCGTTGGTGAACATTTGCTGAAAGCTCTCATGGCTCCAGGCAATTTAATTCTAATTGCTCTCATGTAGCTTCTGCCTTTAAATAATCGCCCTGCTAGGAATATAGTGTTTCCTTTTGAAAGTATGACAAACCACAAACAAGTGTCAAGGCATTTGTTTTAGTGTTGGAAGCTAAGGCGGGTGTGTGTGTGTGTGTGTGTGTGTGTGTGTGTGTGTGTGTGTTCTTCTTGCTTAGTTATTTACCCTGCATGAAATCTGAACAATTGGCACCCTGCTGCACTTCACACTTGATGCCTTCCAAGATCAAGATCAATCCTTTCCATCAGAGTAAAAATAAACCCAAAGGAACTTAATCTGTGGCTCTATTACTGCTCAGTGTTGAATGATTATGCTTTTATTCTATTCTGACTTCTTTTTAAATTTTAAAATGCTAAGATTTGTTATTGGATTTTAGAGTTTTGCTGCCTGACCTTCAGATCATGGATATTTATTTTAGTCAGTAGATAGCAACACAAAGGAAGGCAAATTATCTTGTTTTTGGGGGGGGGGTGTGTGTTTATTTGTTGTAGAGATGAGGTCTCGTCAAGTTACCCAGGCTGGCCTCAAACCTGAGTCCTGGCAATCCTCTCACCTTGGCCTCCCAAAATGCTGGGATTATAGCCACCAGCCCGGCCTATCTTGTATTTAAATTTTGATTAATACACGTACCAGGTAAGTCACTTTGGGAACATTGCTTAGCTTCACTAGGCCTCAGTTTATCTTTCTATTACAATGGGTTAATAAACTCTTTTTGTTTTTAGTAGGAGTCTTGTTCTGTCATCCAGGCTGGAGTGTAGTGGCATGCTCACAACCACTGCAACTTCTACCTGCTGGGCTCAGAGATCCTTCTGTCTTAGCCTTCCAAGCAGCTGAAACTTCAGTCACACACCACCACACCCGGCTGTGTCATGCTTTTTTTTTTTTTTTTTTGAGTTGGAGTCTCACTCTG
>NW_007253572.1:885709-891729 GCF_000164805.1 Carlito syrichta | reverse complement strand
GCCTCAGCCTTCCAAGTAGCCAGAATTACAGGTATGCGCTACCACGCCCGGCTGATTTTTAGATTTATTGTAGAGATGAGTCTCGCCAAGTTGCTCAGGCGGGTCTCGAACCTGCGTGCTCAGGCAATCCACTCAACTCAGCCTCCCAAAGGCGCGGGATTACAGGCTGAGCCACCGAGCCAGCTGCTTTTTTTTTTTTTTGAGTTGAAGCCTCACTCTGTCGCCCAGACTGGAGTGCAGTGGCCACTGCAGTCTCGACCTGCTGGACTCTGGTTATCCTTCTGCCTCAGCCTTCTGAGTAGCTGGAATTACAGGCATGCGCTACCATGCCCAGCTGATTTTTTTTTATTTATTGTAGAGACGAGTTCTCACCAAGTTGCCCAGGCGGGTCTTGAACCCACGAGCTCAGGCAATCCATTCACCTCAGTCTCTCAAAGCACAGGATTACAGGCTGAGCCACCGAGCCTGGCTTGTGTCATGCTTTTAAGCCTTCAAAAATTACACAATGAATATTTGTATACCTAACCCTGAAATATACCCCACAATTTTAAAATAAAAAATTTTAAAAACTAAAAAATATTACACAATGAAAAGACTTAGGATATAAAGTTACATAAAAAGAGCAGACTGTGAAAATATATCTATACCATTATTTAAAATATATAAATGATATTATGCATGTGGGCAGATACTGGCATGCTTCTGCAAGGAAGAGGGAGGGAGGGAGGGAGAGGGGGAGAAAAAGAAAAGGAGAGGGGGAGGAAGAGAGAGAGAGAAAGGCCAAAGAAATGTCCAAGGGTACAGTGGTTTGTATTGAGGGGAAGGTTAAAACGTGGAGTGGCTCTATTTCGTTCATTCTGGGTTTTGTCTTCAAAATTGTTTCAATATTGTGGGTCTTTCTTTTCTTTCTTTCTTTTTCAATACAAAAGAAACACAAAAGAAAAACAGGACTTAGACTCAGGATACAAAGTAGGAAGTTCCAAATTAATCAAATAGGAGTGCGTCAAGATGAAAGCAAGATTTTTTAAAGTGGGAAGGAGAGAAATTGCTTATTTCTAGAAAGCCATCAAAGAGTAGTCACTTGGGATTTGAATGAGAAAAAAGGAAACGACAAGAGGGAAAGTGAGTAATAGTGAAGGAAGCTTTCTTAGGAAACTTGCCTAATTAGAACCGTAGGCAGACAGAGAAACTGGGAACCAGGAGAGTCCTGGGGAGTTACTGAATCGTGGAATGCTGAAATTATGGCCCCGGCATTCCAGTGATCGCCTCTAACACATTCTCCCACCCGAGCTGCCTAAGAAAATCATGACGGCCCTGGCTGTGAAAATGGCACAGCTTTTGAAATCTATTAATTGATTTGCATACCACAGAGTTCAATGGCTCTCTAAGACACATAGCCACCACTACTGGAATTTGCTTAAGCTTCGGTTTACATTTTCTCTAAATTAACAAAGTTATACATATTTGGAATTGGGTGGACTGAATGTTCTGAGCTCTTACTTTGCAATTGAGTGACATGTGGTCTGGTCTGTAACGGATGCATCAGCAATGCATGGAGTACTAGTTCACGGTTAACAGCTGGTTCTCTGGAAATCAGAGGGGGAAAGTCCTGATCTGTAGAACTTGTAGGGGAAAATGCTTCCACCACTGCCAATTTTGCCATGTCACCAAGTGCAGCACTAGGAAGAGATACAGTGACTATACACCATTACACAGGATTTCTATCCTATGGATTCAGTACACACAGATGACCTCAAGAACTTAAATAATAGTAAAATGTAGCACAATGGTTAGGAAGTCATGAGCTTGGATCACTTTCTTTTTTTGGGACGGAGTCTCACTGTCGCCCAGGCTGGAGTACAGTGGCACACTCATGGCCACCATAGCCTCGACACGTTGGGCTCAGGCGATCCTTCCACCTCAGCCTTCCAAGTAGCTGGAACCACAGGCACATGCTACCATACCTGGCTAATTTTTTTATTTATTATAGAGACTAGTTATTGCCAAGTTGCCCAGGCTGATCTCAAACCCATGGGCTCAGGCAATCCTCTCGCCTTTGCCTCCCAAAGTGCTGGGATAACAGGCGTGAGCCTCCACATCAGCATTGCCTCTGTTCTAAATATAATTTATTTCATTTCAAGTTTTCATACATTATTGGTACTATTCAACAACTAGTTCACAAAATTCCTAAAAGTTCAACAATCAGCCCTTGGGACCTGGTATGAACCAACAAAATCCCAAAAATGCAAAATAAAAGATGAAAGTTCAGCTTGCTTTCTATTAGTTGAGTGACAGTGAAAGGGAAGTGCTTACCGCCAGTACACATTATTCTTCTAAAATTATGATTTTACAGCAGACACTTCTACCACTTGATCTCATTTCATTCAGAATTAGCTTCCCAGATATCTTAAAGACAAAAGGATGTATTGAACTGGGACTCCAGTTTGAACAAATTTGCAATTGAAGACAAGAATAACTCTAACAATTTCTGCTCTGACCTAACAACAAAATGACTTTAAAATGCAGGCTGCCAAGAGATTTGAACAGAAAGTTAATAGAAAAGAATTGGAAATGGCTCTTCATCATATGAAAATGAGACTCATTCTTTAAGAGAATAAGAAGGGTCGGGCATGGTGGCTCATGCCTATAATCCCAGCACTTCGGGAGGCCAAGGTAAGAGGATTGCCTGAGCCCAGGGGTCTGAGACCATCCTAGGAAACTTGGTAAGACCTCATCTCCACAATAAATCAAAAAATTAGCCAAGCATGATGGCGCATGCCTATAGTTCCAGCTACTTGGAAGGCTGAGGCAGAAGGATCACTTGAGTCCAGCAGGTCAAGGTTACGGTGACCGTGAGCGTGCCGCTGCACTCCAGCCTGGGTGACAGAGTGAGACTCCAACTCAAAAAACAAAAAAAATAAACAAACAGAGAGACAGAGAATAAGACAAGCCAAAGAGCCACAGACTGGGAGCAAATATTTGCAAAAGATATATCTGATAAAGGAGCTTATCCAAGACATAAAAAGAACTCATAACACTCAACAATAAGAAAACAAACACTCTGGATGGGCGCAATAACTCACGGCTGTCACCCCAGCACTTTGGGAGGTGGCAGTGAGAGGATTGACTGAGCCCAGGGTTCAAGATAAGCCTGGGCAACTTGGCAAGACCTCATCTCTACAATAAATCAAAAAATTCGCCAGGCGTGGTGGCACGCGCCTGTATTTTCAGCTACTTGGAAGGCTGAGATGGAAGGAACACCTGAGCCCAGCAGGTTCAGGTTGCAGTGGCCTTAAGCGTGCCACTGCCCTCCAGCCTGGGCGACAGAACGAGACTCCTACTCAATAAAAAAAAATAGGCAAAAAGTTCAAACCCCATCATCCTATAATTTGCAAAATGATGAGCACAAAAAGAAAAAGGAAAGGCATCTGACAGATGATTTCTAGGCCTTTAGGCCCTTTAGAAAACATGGAGTTGTTCCTTTAACTACATGCATGTGACTCTACAATAAAAGTGATGTTGTAGACATCAAGGGAATGAGTATTATCCAAGAAGGAAAGCCCCACAAATGTTCCCATGACAAAACTGGAAAAGACTACAATGTTACCCAGCATGCAACTGGCATTGTTGGAAACAAACAAGTTACAAGGCAAGATTCTCGCCAAGAGAATTAACATGTGTATTGAGCATATGAAGAACTCTAGGAGTCAAGATAGCTTTCCTGAAACACATGAAGGAAAATTATCAGAAAAAGAAGAATGCCAAAGAGAAATATGCCTGGGTTCCACAGAAGCACCAGCCTGCTCCACCCAAGAGGCACACTTGTGAGAACCAGTGGTAAAGGAGTCTCAGCCCTGTGAATTCATGGCACAATTACATGACAATTTCTTATAAAATGAAGCCTATTCTTACCATATGACCCAGTCATCACACTCTTGGTATTTACCCAAAGGAGTAGAAAGCATTTCCACACAAAAGTCTTCATACAGACGTTTATAGCCACTTTACTCATAATTGCCCACACTTGGAAGCAACCAAGAAGTCCTTTAGTAGGTAAAAGGATACAAAAACTGTGATACATTCAGACAATGGAATATTACTCAGTGCTAAAAATAAATGAGCTATCAAGCCATGAAAAGACATGGAGGCAGCAAATGCTTATTACTAAGTGAAACAAGTCAATCTGAAAAAGATGCATGCTATGTAATTCTAAATATAAGATATTCTGGAAAAGGCAAAACTATAGAGTCAGTAAAAGGATCAGTGATTGACAGGAATTAAAGGGAAAAATGAACAGGCAGAGCACAGAGGAGTTTTAGGGCAGTTAAAATACTCTACAAGATGCTATAGTGGTGGGTGTATGCCACTAGACATTTGCCCAGACCCATAGAATGTACAACATCAAAAGTAACTCTAATGTAAACTTATGTTCTTTGGCTTGTAACAAATGCACCACTCTGGTGAATAATTTTTTTTTTTTTTTTTTTGAGTAATAGTCTCACTCTGTCGCCCAGGCTGGAGTGCAATGACATGCTCACAGCCACTGGAGACTCAACCTACTGGACTCAGGCAATTTCTTCGCCTCAGCCTTCCAAGTAGCTAGAACTACAGGTACACGCTACCATGCCCAGCTAATTTTTAAAAATTTATTGTAGAGACAAGGTCTCACCAAGTTGCCCAGGCTGGTCTCAAACTTCTGGACTCAGGCAATCCTCTCACCTCCACCTCCCAAAATGCTGGGATTACATGAGCCACCGCACCTGGCCTTTTTCTTTTTTTTTTTTTAATTTGAGACGAGGTCTAGCTATGTTGCCCAGGTTGGTCTCAAACTCTTGAAATCAAACCATCTTCTTGCCTCAGCCTCTCAAAGTGCTGGATTACAGGTGTGAGCCACCATGCCTGGCCTGGTGCTGGATTTTGATAGTGGGAGAGGCTGTTTGTGCATATCTGGAGACAGGCGGTATATGGGAATTCTCTACTTTCTGTTTCATGATGCTGTGAACCTAAGACTGCTTTGAAAAATAAAGTCTATTTGAGAAAAAGAAAAGACTCATCCTGACACATAATAATAGACACACAAATTAAAATCACTGAAATATTATATTTTCCCATTTGATTAGCAAAAAAACAGAAACTTGGGTAACTCACAGTTGGTGAGGCTGTGGGAAACAGGCCCATGTTCACTCCACTGATAAGATTATACATTGCGCCAGGCTCGGTGGCTCAGCCTGTAATCCCGCGCCTTTGGGAGGCTGAGGTGAGTGGATTGCCTGAGCCCGCGGGTTCGAGACCCGCCTGAGCGGCGAGACCTCATCTCTACAATAAATCAAAAAATCAGCCGGGCGTGGTAGCGCATGCCTGTAATTCCGGCTACTGGGAAGGCTGAGGCAGAAGGATCGCCGGAGCCCAGCAGGTCGAGACTGCGGTGGCCGGGAGCGGCCACTGCACTCCAGTCTGGGCGACAGAGTGAGACTCCAACTCAAAAAAAAAAAAAAAAGATTATACATTGCTATAACACCACTGGAGAACGATTGGGCAATTCTCTCAAGATTACCAATTCATGCACTTTTGAGACAACAGCTTCATTTTGGGGAACTTGTTCTAAGGATGTGTGACCCCCATGTCTGACATGATGTGCGTACAAGGATATTTATTGCAATGATTTTTATTGTCATAAAAGACTGAAAACAGATAAAATGTACATCTTTAAACAAATTTTAGTTCAAACAAAACTGCCCTGAGATCTTGGCATATTGAAAGAAAAGCAAATCCAGGTACAAGTGGCTCACGCCTGTAATCCCAGCACTTTGGGAAGTGAAGGAGAAAGGATTGCATGAGCCCACGGATTTGAGACCAGCCTGGGCAACTTGGTGAGATCTTGTCTCTACAATAAATCAAAAAATTAGCCAGGCGTGGTCGTGTGTGCCTGTAGTTCCAGCTACTTGGAAGGCTGAGACAAAAGGATTTCCTGAGCCCAGCATGCTGAGGCTGCAGTGGCCGTGAGCATGCCAGTGCACTCC
>NW_007253572.1:881469-885624 GCF_000164805.1 Carlito syrichta | reverse complement strand
TCCGGCGATCCTTCCGCCTCAGCCTTCCGAGTAGCCGGAATTACAGGCATGCGCTACCACGCCCGGCTGATTTTTTGATTTATTGTAGAGATGAGGTCTCACTGCCCAGGCGGGTCTCAAACCCACGGGCTCAGGCAATCCACTCACCTCAGCCTCCCAAAGGCGCGGGATTACAGGCTGAGCCACCGAGCCCGACTGGGAATGTTATTCTTACTGATATGCTCCATGATTCCCCACATTGTGTGTCCTTTCCTACTACAGTGAGAACTAAACCAAGCTTGTTCAACTACTGGAGTGTTCCTGATGGTCTTTGGCTGAAAGGCATTGACAACATATACCACGTAAAGTTTAGATAACTGTCAGTTTAACCATTATATATTACTCTCTGCTCTAGGCAAACCTGGATTCAAATCTGTCCTGGCCCATCAGTCTAAGACCACCAGAGACAGGCTAATAGGTGACAAAGTCAGGTTAATTGTCTCCTTGCCAAGAAGGAAATTAACAAGACTCTACACTGAAGAAGATATGTGATATCTCACCAGACAAAGTCTTTGGGGAAAGGGTGGAACTTAGGTGTGTTTGAGGGAAGTGGTTCAAAGTGAAGTTTGTCAACGAGTTGATGTAGAAACATCTGTCAATGATAGGTTCACAGTGAAATATATGTAGACAAGTTGATGTAGATGGAACTGCTATGGGACCAAGGGTCCTATTTCTTGGATACTGCAAGGTTAAGATAGACATGGAATGTTGTGTCTAGACCTTATCTGAAACTCCACCCCGGACTGGAAATCAAGGCAGCTTCTCTATATCAAAGTGACTTTGGCCAAGTATGGTGACTCACATCTGTAATCTCAGCACTTTGGAAACATCTCTCTCTCTTTTTTTTTTTTTTTTTGAGTTAGAGTCTCACTCTGTTGCCCAGACTGGAGTGCAGTGGCCACTCCAGGCCACCACAGCCTCGACCTGCTGGGCCCCGGGGATCCTTCTACCTTAGCCTTCAAAGTAGCTGGAACTACAGGTGCACACTACCATGCCCGGCTAATTTTTTGATTTATTGTAGAGATGAGGTCTCACCAAGTTGCCCAGGTGGGTCTCGAACCCGCGAGCTCAGGCAATCCACTCACCTCAGCCTCCCAAAGGCACGGAATTACAGACTGAGCCACCGAGCCTGGCTGGAAACATCTCTTAAGGCCAGGAGTTCAAGACCAACCTGGGCAACATAAAGAGACCCTTAACTCTAGCAAAACTATAAAAAAGAGTGTATCTTTTTTCAAAAAGTGGCTCGGGGCTGGGCACGGTGGCTCACGCCTATAATCCTAGCACCTTAGGAAGCCAAGGTGAGAGGATTACTTGAGTCCACAGGTTCGAGACCAGCCTGGGCAACTTGGCGAGACCTCATCTCTACAACAAATCAAAAAAATTTGGTTGGTGGCACGTGCCTGTAGTTCTAACTACTTGGAAGGCTGAGATGGGAGGATCACCTGAGCCCAGCAGGTTGAGGCTAGGAGGCCATTAGCGTGCCACTGCACTCTAGCCTGGGCAACAGAGTGAGACTCTGACTCAAAAAATAAAAAAGTGACTCAGAACTTCTAGGCAAAAGTAGAAAGTTTCCCTTTTACTGATACAATTTCAAACCACAAACTTTCTGATAGTCTATGATTTTAGGTTTCTCGGTGTGTAAGAAGCAGTAGTCACTCAGAGAAGGACCATTATGACACTCTATAGCTGTGGCTTATCTGTGAGAGCAGCATTAGTTCTTGCCAATTTTGTAGCCAGCTTTATCTGTCTGTCCTCTCCATGTGACAGATGGCAGGACACACTTTTACTTTCTCAAATCCTATCTATGACTCTCACTATGTATTTTCTTTTCTTTTCTTTGAGTCGGAGTCTCACTCTGTCGCCCAGACAAGTGCAGTGGCCGCTCCTGGTCACTGCAGCCTCGACCTGCTGGGCCCCGGCAATCCTTCTGTCTCAGCCTTCTGAGTAGCCAGAATTACAGGCATGTGCTACCACACTCACCTCAGCCTCCCAAAGCGCGAGATTACAGGCTGAGCCACCAAGCCCGGCTTCACTATGTATTTTCACACAAGAAGCTTGACCTCTTACACTTCAGTTACCTCAAGTGTAAACTGGGTGTAATCATCAATTCCTACTATATAGGGCTACTGTAAGAATTAAATAAGATAAAGTTTGTAAAGATTCTAACATGGTTTATGAACATATGAATATTCAATAAATGGTTTGGGCTGGGCTCGGCGGCTCACACCTATAATCCCAGCACTTTGAGAGGCCAAGACAGAAGGATCACTTGAGCCCAAAGAATCAAGACCAGCCTGGGCAACATAGGGAGACCCTGTCTCTAAAAAAACAACTAATATGTGGTTTATCTCCATAGAGATAGACTTCCTAGATCAAATGAGTTGTTCCTCCAGATCTAGGGTATAAAAACAAATCCTGCCAGGTGCCATGGCTCACTCCTGTAATCCCAGCACTTTGGGAGGCGGAGGCCAGAGGATTGCCTGAGCCCATGTGTTCGAGACCAACCTGGGCAACTTGGTAAGACCTCGTCTCCACAAGAAAACAATAAACCAAAAAAATTAGCTGGACGTGGTGGTGCACACCTTCAGGACCAGCTACTTGGAAGGCTGAAGTGGAAGGATCGCCGGAGTCCAGCAGGTCAAGGCTGCAGTGGCTGTGGGTGTACCACTGCACTCCAGCCAGGGTGACAGAGTAAGATTCCAACACACACACACACACACACACACACACACACACACACACACACACACACACATCCTATCCTAAGAGAGCCTGTAAAATTTCTTTCTTTCTTTCTTTCTTTTTTTTAGGTAGGAGTCTCACATCTCATTCTGTCGCTCAGGCTGGAGTGCAGTGGCATACCCTTGACCTGTAGGGTTCAGGAGATTCTTTCACTTCAGCCTTCCAAGTAGCTGGAAATGCAGGTATGCAGCACCACGCCCAGCTAATTTTTTTGTCTATTGTAGAGACAAGGTCTCACCAAGCTGTCCAGGCTGGTCTCAGACCCCTGGGCTCAGGCAATCCTTTCGCCTCTGCCTCCCAAAGTGCTGGGACTATAGGCGTGAGACCCTGCACCTGCTGAGCCTGGAAGATTTCATCCTCTGGTCTGAGACTCCATTTCTTTTTTGTGTTTTTTATTTTTATTTTTTATCTTTTGAGTCAGAGTCTCACTCTGTCACCCAGGCTAGAGTGCAGTGGCATGCTCACCATCACTGTAGTCTCAACCTGCTGGGTTCAGGCAGTCCTTCCACCTCAGCCTTTCAAGTAGCTGGAACTATAGGTGTACGCCACCATACCCAGCTAATTTTTTTGATTTATTGTAGAGATGACGTCTGGCCACGTTGCCCAGGCTGGTCTGAAACCTGTGGGCTCAAGCAAACCTATTGCCTCTGTCTCCCAGAGTGCTGGGATTACAGGTAAGAGCCACCATGTCCAGCCAAGACTCCACTTATTAAGTGCTGTTGAGTTTTATGCTCCAAGTTGGGAAAACAAAGATGAATAAACAATAATTACCAACCTCGGTAAGCTTACTATTTTTTAGGGGAGAGGATTTTTTTTTCTTTTTTTTCAGTCAGAGTCTCACCCTGTCGCCCAGGCTGGAGTGCAGTGGCATGCTCATGGCCAATGCTGCCTCAACCTGTTGGGTTCAGGCTATTCTTCTGCCTCAGCCTTTCAAGTAGACAGAACTACAGGCATGCGCCAGCCATCACACCTGGCTGATTTTTAATAGGTCAAGACTGTGGTGAGCCATGATCATGCCACTGCACTCTAGCCTGGGCAACAGAGCAATATACTCGCTTTAAAAATTAGGGGGAAGCCGGGCTCGGTGGCTCAGCCTGTAATGCCGTGCCTTTGGGAGGCTGAGGTGAGTGGATTACCTGAGCCCGTGGGTTCGAGACCCACCTGGGCAGGCGAGACCTCATCTCTACAATAAATTTAAAAAAAAATTAGCCAGGCTCGGTGGCTCAGCCTGTAATCCCACGCCTTTGGGAGGCTGAGGTGAGTGGATTGCCTGAGCCTGCAGGTTCGAGACCCACCTGGGCAGCAAGACCTCATCTCTACAATAAATCAAAAAATCAGCCGGGCATGGTAGCACATGCCTGTAATTCCGGCTAG
>NW_007253572.1:879112-881419 GCF_000164805.1 Carlito syrichta | reverse complement strand
CCAGAGCCCAGCAGGTCGAGGCTGCGGTGGCCGGGAGCGGCCACTGCACTCCAGTCTGGGCGACAGAGTGAGACTCCAACTCAAAAACAAATAAAATTAAATTTAAAAAATTTTAAAAAAAAATTAAAAAATTAGCCGGGTGTGGTAGTGCGCACCTGTTGTTCTTGCTACTTGGAAGGCTGAGGCGGAAGGATCGCCGGAGCCCAGCAAGTCGAGGCTGCAGTGGCCAGGAGCGGCCACTGCACTCCAGTCTGGGTGACAGAGTGAGACTCTAACTCAAAATAAATAAATAAATAAATAAAAATTAGAGAGGGAGAAGAGAATATCTTAGCATACCCTCAAGTTTCTATAGCTATTAGAAGTTATATGATACTCTGTTGTAGTGATGTGTTGTTAAGAGAGAGAGAATATAACAAGCCCAGAACATAGGCTGTTTTATTTGTGATACACCAGGGGACAACATAACTCTCCTAAGTTGTGAGGACTGATAAACATTACTCTACCTATAGCATTTTGGGGCCATTTTGTCTTGGAGGGCTTTTCCTAAGTCTTTACATCTTGGAGAAACAGAGGCAGTTCACTTAAGAGGTTTTCTCAGCCAGGCATGGTGGTTCACACTTGTAATCCCAGCACTTTGGAAGGCAAAGATGGGAAGATCACTTGAGCTCAGGAATTTAAGACCAGCCTAGGTGACATAGTAAGTCTCTACAAAAAGTTAGCTGGGTGTGGTGGCACATGCCAGTAGTCCCATCTACTCAAGAGGTTGAGGCAGAAGGATTGCCTGAGCCCAAGAGACTGAGGCTTCATTGAGCTATGGTCGTGCCACTGCACTCCAGCCTGGGTGACAGAGTGACATTCTGCCTCAAAAAAAAAAAAAAGAGGCTTTTCTCTTTCTGTTGAGAGCTGTACATATTTAAGTCTAGGTGGCTAGCAATCTAATCCTTATTTTCTGTTAGAGAGGGCAATATTCAAATGTAGCCACTGAAGATAGTAAAATACATCAAATCATTTAGGTAAAATAATTTCAGTCTCTGAATATGCATCTTTATTTATTTTTTTTTTTTTGAGTTGGAGTCTCACTCTGTCACGCAGACTGGCGTGCAGTGCCGCTCCCAGCCACCACAGTCTTGACCTGCTGGGCTCTGGCAATCCTTCCGCCTCAGGTTTCCAAGTAGCTGGAAATACAGGAACACACTACCACACCTGGCTAATTTTTTGATTAATTGTAGAGATGAGGTTTCGCCAAGTTGCCCGGGCGGGTCTCGAACCCACAGGCTCAGGCAATCCACTCACCTCGGCCTCCCAAAGTGCTGGAATTACAGGCTGAGTCACCGATCCCGGCATGAATATGCATCTTTGATGAAAAGTTATATTTCAGTCTTAAAAATGTCCATATCCTTTGACTTTGTAAAATTCTATCTGAAGGAAAGAACCCCAATTATGTACAAACTTTTATGATGATTTACCAAAACAATATTTGTAATGGTAGAAAAATTAGTAACAGCTTAATGGTACAATAATGTACACTCTATTAATTATGGTATTTCAACTGGATGGGCTATAATGCAGCCATTTAAAAAGATGTTTCTGAATAATTTATCAACCCCTAGAAAAACTATTAATATGACTTTGTTATTAAAAATGCAAGCTGTGCCGGGTGCGGTGGCTCACGCCTGTAATCCCAACACTTTGGGAGGCTGAGGTGAGAGGATTGCTTGAGCCCAGGAGTTTGAGACCAGCCTGGGAAACACAGAGAGACTTCATTTCCACAAAATAATCAAAAAATGAACAGGGCATGGTAGCACATGCCTGTAGTCCCAGCTACTCAGGAGACTGAGGGGGAAGGATTGCCTGAGTCCAGGAGGTTGAGGGTACAGTGAGCCATGATTGTGCCACTACACTCCAACAGAGTAAGACCCTAACTCAAAAACAAACAAACAAAAAAACCAGTGAAGTTCCCCAGGAAACCTGGTTTAACAGTATATGTAAGTCTTGGCTGGACACGGTGGCTTATGCCTATAATCCCAGCACTTTGGGAGGCGGAGGAAGGAGGATCGCCTGAGCACACAGTTTCAAGACCAGCCTGGGCAACTTGGCGAGACCTCATCTCTACAATAAATAAAATAATTAGCTGAGCGTGGTGGCATGAGCCTGTAGTCCCCAAGTCCCAGCTACTTGGAAGGCAGAGGTGAGAAGATCACCTGAGTCCAGGAGGTCGAGGCTGCTGTGAGCCATGATTGTACCACTGCACTGCAGCCTCATGGACAGAGTGAGTCCCCAACTCAAAAAAAAAAAAAAAATCATCCA